>NC_081182.1:142364095-142456273 GCF_029867415.1 Vicia villosa
AGCTGCTACCCCATGAATCCATTCCCTACCAAGCAAAAGGTTGTAGTTTGCTTTTGCTGGTATAACCATGAACATGGTTGGCCTGGTAACTGAGCCTACTGTTAAGTTGACTTGAACAACTCCCAGTGTTTGTCCTATTTTGCCTTCGTAGTTAGATAAAACCATGTTATGTGGCCTTATATCCGTATCGAACATACCAATTCTTTTTAGCATGTATTGAGGCATTAGGTTCACTGCTGCTCCTCCATCAACTAAGACTTTATTAATGCCCACGTTCTCAATCTTAGCCCTGATATAGAGTGGCTTCAAATGATTTCGCATACCCTCATCAGGCCTTTCGAAGAAAGCATTCTGTTCTTCTACTGCACCGTTATTCAGCACATAGTAACACACAGGTTTGTGTTTTGCCATTTCTTCGATATCAGCCTCTTCACAGTCTTCTACTTCAGTTTCCTGATTAAACTCGTGAGGGAGTACAGAGACAACATTGCAATTCAAGTTTATAGATGACACTCCATCAGAGTCAAAATCATTTGTCATTCTGTCCTCTTCTTTCCAAGAATTTGAACGCATCTTCTCTTCTTCATCCAAGAGTTTTTCAGCTTCGAATAGTCTGCGTTCCACCGGAGGTTTGTTCGACTTTGCCCCCTGGTATGGGACTTGGTTGCTACTAGAGTCTCCAGCTTCTCTTGGCCTGTATTCCTTCTGAGCCTTTTTTATTCTCTGATGCCTTCTCCACTGGGACCGAGACATAGGATTTTTTCCTTTATAATTCTCCAATCGATACGCCTCTCGATTTGATCTTTGAAATTGTTTCCTATATGCCATTGCAGTTCTACCACCTTGGTCCCAACTTCGCCAGTTGTTGGTGCTTGCATCAGCTTGTACCCACCTATCCCTGGGTGCATTTGCAGGGACTTTGAACGTCACCCTTCGAGTCCTAGGATGTGGGCTATCAGGCCTCTTTGTTGGAGTCCAAATGTCGAAACCGTACAGGTTGGGACGCAACCCCTGAGTTTCTTGACTCATGTAGCAATACACACGTTCGAATGATCGTGCTAGCATTTCGTCATAGACTGCCCCACATCTTGGGCAGAGAGCAACTTCAGTGTTTTCTTTGTGGCATCTGACCAAAAATCCTACCAAGCTTTCCTCCATCTTTGGGTATAGTTGTAGTAGGGGATTTGGCTCTCTTCTTGGATGTTCCCATCTTTCACGTCGAGCTCTCTCGAAGTTGGCTTCGACTCTTCGATTCAGCATGATCGAACATCTTGGACACATCCATCGCTTACCACCATTTCTCTCGTGGCAATTCCAAAGATATTCTTTGAGGCTTTTGGTTCTTGGAGGAACTTCGATGCCCCCATTTTTCCTCGTCAGCCATGTCTCTAGTTCGCCAAATTCTGACACTGGGCGTCTGGCGCTGACCATGTTAACTGCTACTGGAGGAACTTCGGAGATTTGTATTTTCTGGAGTTTCATCCTGAGGTCTTCAGTGGCCTCGCTGTTTTCTTCCTTCGAGGCTTCAGTTATCTCTGCCTTGGAAGATTCTTCAACATGAGTATTGAAGATTATGTCACCATTTAGGCTTTCAGTAGCCTGCTTTCCATTGAACATTGCTTTAGTCTCCACAACTTCGACTTCAGAAACCTCCACCATGTTGATATCTTTTACCTCGCAGAGGCTAGCGTCAGCAATGTTTAGGGGATTGGTATCGACCCTCATATGACTCTTGGTCTTGTCAGCAAACTTCAACCTTCCATCATTGAGAGCATTTTGAATTAGATCCCTGAAAAGAAAACATTGAGAAGTTTTATGGCCTAAAAATCCATGATATTTACAAAAACCTCTTTTCTTCCGTTGTTCCAACGGAGGAGTTTTTGAATTTGGAGGTAGTATCATTTGGCCATCTTTTACCAATAAATCAAATATTTCATCAAACTTGGTAATGTCGAATGTATAAGTTTTCTTAGGGAACCTATCATTCTTATCGTTTTCTACTGGGTTTTTTCCATTGGCAGGATTTAGCAGTTTGCAAGCATAAGGTGGCGCTTCTTTCAATTCAGCCAAGTCTATTTCGACTTCTTCAGGGCTATATGAGTCATCGAAAGACTCATCCTCAACATCTTTGGCTTCGACGTATGCCACTCTTTCTTTCTTATAACTTTTATTTGCCCTAGCTTTTTCTGCCTTCAGGCGTTCGACTTGTCGAACCCTATCTGCTAATTGGGCCATGTCCCTAAGGTATTGGGTATCTAGTTTCTTTCTTATTGAATAATCTAGACCACCTGCAGCCATTTCAACAAGTTCATGCTCTAGGACTGTTGTAAAACACCTTGATTTCAACAGACGGAACCTATTTAAATAATCATCAATTGTTTCTGTGAATTTTCTTTTAACACTGGCCAATTCTTTCAAACTTATCTTAGTTTGACCCATGTAGAATTGCTCATGGAAAAGTCTTTCCAAGTATGCCCATACATCTATCGAATTTGGTGGCAAAGTAGTAAACCAAATGAAGGCATTTTTTGTCAGCGAACTAGGGAAATATTTGATCCTCAAATCCTCGTTTCCCGCTAAGTCTCCTGCTTCTGTCAAATATCTAGCAATATGTTCCACCGTTGACTCGTTCGTTTCGCCTGAAAATTTTGTAAATTTGGGTACCTTAGTGCCCCTAGGCAATTCTGTCTGCATGATATAATCTGATATTGGGGATGTATAGTTTGGACGTCTAAGTCCAGTACTAAGGCCATTATTAGCCATAACCCTTTCTATCATGGCAGTTAAGTTATTTTCTGTAGCCAGATTTTCTCTTCTGACTCTTTGAACAATCTCATCTGGGTGTTCGTTCCTACCCACAATCCTTAATCTGGGTTGCTCCTCCTCCGTTTCTTGTCGAACGGGGACGGTTCTTTGATTTGAGGCTTCTAAGTTAATTATTGGAGTTCCTTCGAACATCTCTGTTCTTCGTGAGGGGCCTACATCCCTAGTAGCCGTCCTAGATGATGGAACTATGTCTTGTACACGTTCTAAAATGGGCCTCTCTTCTTGATTCGAAGGCTGTTTGTCTTTCCTTTTAGGTGGCGTTATTCCCATGAATTCTGCCATTCGATTCATTTGAGATGATATCTTTTGGAAAGTCTCCATGTTTTCTCTATTTGTAGTAGTAACATTTGCCATTAGTGGGCTTAAAACTGAAGTCAATTCTCTGGCCAAAACCCCTACCATATCATGGTTGCTTGCATCCATTTCTTGTCGAAATGCTGCTTGGTTATTTGTGGTAAAGTGAGGCATCTGGGTAGAGAAACCAGTGTTATGTGCACTTCGACCCACTGAACTAACATTTGGTGAAAATGTCGCATTGTTAGTTGGGCATATATAGGTCCTGCCCCTCGTACGCCTGTTCCATATTGGTATGGCATTCCGTATGGATTATTTGGTCTCCATTCGAAAGCAGAATTCGCGCCTTGACCAAACAAATTGTTTGCAGCATTTGTCGAGGCAAACAATACGTCCTCTGCGCTTGTGGATGAGGGTGCGGTTGTCGACGCTGAAACTGGAATAGTCCCTGAGGGTCCTGTATTATTTTCAGGCATAGTCTGGGAATTATCTGCAGGTCTCGATCCATTTGGACCCGTTGCATCTCGTGTTTCTTGAGTAGAAGTCGAATTTTCCGCTCCTGATCCTGAACCTTGTGGGGGATCTTGATTACCCCCTGCACTGGCCGTAACGACCATTTTCCTGTTGTACCTTCGTTTGGGAATCGGTTGTGCACTGTTCTTTAATTTACCGTTCCTAAGGTTCATACAAGATCTTGATATTGTCTAGACAAAAATAAAGCAATTGATTAAAACAATCTGCTTGACACTGTCCCACTGGGCGTGCCAATTTGTTTACGGTGATTTCCGGTAAACAACCGCTAGTCTTCCAAACTATAATAAATACGATTTGGTTACTTGCAAGATCGACTAGATTGATCCTAGGACACATAGTCAAGAAGATTGTTATCAATGTTTGTTCGAACCATATTCATTATTTGTCTTCTTCAATAAGCGTTGTTCGATTAAAGAACAAATAGTCTTGACAATCACTTTGTTATATATAAATGTGACTTCAATGGAAAGATAAGTAACATAACATAGAAAATTAAAAAGACTATTGAAACATAAAGAATCTTAAACTGCAGAAATGTAAAAGACTTTGAAAGTAAATAGCATGAAAGTAATTCGAAAATAAATGACGTTAAAATAAAGATACAGAAATGTAAATGGCAAGAAGTAAACGAAATGCAGTAATTCTGGAAGATAAAAACAAAAGATAATACACATGTATTAAAATGGTGGTGTCATACGTACATTTTCTCAGCGAACTCTTTCTCTTAACGCTTGATACTTGAGTAAATATGTGAGTGATTTGTACAAAATGAACACACAGAATCCTAACATTAAGACTCCTATTTATACTAGTTTCGACCTTAACGGTCCTATACTAATCTGCTGCCACGTTTCTCATCAGAACTTCCAGCGAAGCCATCTGTTATTGAACGGTTACGAAACCGTCTTCGAATTTCAAATCTTCCCGCCTGAGTCCGTTTTCGACGCGTGGCACTGTATTAAAAACATTACGAAAACACGCTAAGTAGTAATACTTAAATACATATTCTATGAATTTTGTCTAAGTCCCGAAGACATATGCTTTCATTAATCTTTCAGCGTTCACTTATCTTCATCGAACTTAGAAGTCTTTATTTTCCGAAGCATGACCATCAGTAGCCATTCTTTTACTTTTTAAGGGATGGCCATCAGTAACCATCTTTCCTTCGATTCTCAACTCCTTCGAAGGACAAACAATATAAAACGAAATCTTCAGCTAACAATCCCACGCTTGCTTCGAAGTAGTTGAACCAGCAATCTTCTCAAAACCAGATTCGTCTACTGCTCTAAACAACATGTATAATGCCGTTTTGTCTTTCGACCGCGTCTCTTTCAACGCCTTGTTCTGGGCTGCTGTATTTCCCGTCGTGGTTTCTGGTTCTTCAAACCCTTCTTCTACAACCTCCCACACATCTAACGATCCAAGCAGCGCCTTCATCTGGATGCTCCAGTTCTCATAGTTTGATTTTGACAGTTGCGGCAATGGCATCTGGTTCATCATGTTTGCCATGCGCTCTGATACCAATTTGAAGGTAACAGATCAAACTACTCTCTTCTGATATATATTGACTTGCAAAGGATTTGTTGCAAAAGTAAAAAATTAGGTTACAAAGAGAGAGTCTTTATATAGAGACCAGGGAAACATAAATAGACATAACATTTAATGATTAACTATTTCTTATGAAAGTTTGTCTGCCCTAGAGAATCTGTCTTTTGGTTTTCCAAGACTGCATTTAAATTTATCCAACAGACACTACTTAATAGAATAAAGTTTGATTTTGTTATTATGATTGAAATTCACAACGAGTTTTTGTGAAACTAAATATCATCATATTATTATTCAAATTTTCAAATATGTCTCTAGTCCTTTATATAATAAATAGTTTATTTTCTTGAAATTATTAAATAATGGATATAAATTATTCAATAAATTAAAAAAACTATCTTTAATTAAAAATATTGGAAAAAATGTTTTTTGTTTTTTTGTGTCAAAATCCGACAACATATGAGATTCATTTAAAGTCATAGTTGATCCTATCATGTATATAACATGTAGCAGAAAATTTCAAGAAATGAAAGATTGAACGTATCTGTTCTGTAAGACATTAAAATCAATCTGATTTACTGATTTGCATTTTCTAAGTCATTTTCTTTTCTTCTTTCTATATATGATCTTACTCACATTTTGATTACTTTCTAAAATCTTCAACAAGAGGAGAAAACATTTATGTGGTCCACAAATATCAAGGGCACAGGTTGCCATTCTGTAAAGTAGAGTCCAGTGACCTATGCACATGCCCATCATTTAGACCCAGAGATTACATTTCTTGCTCACCTCACCTGTCGTTGATTCAATGTTATTATTAATTTGAACTGCCATGCATAAGTTATTTTTTCTATTTTCTATATTTTTTTAAAAAAAATAAAATGAATATCTATGACAAACAGAGCCGTCTCAAAATTTTGAAAAATTCTTCGTAAAAAGTAAAAGTTAACTTCAATCGAATCATAAAAATAATTTAAGATACATTATTTTACTGTATATTAACCCGTGAAATACATGCATGAACTTTGTTATAGTTTAATCATAAAGAAAGTGTGATGTTTTACGCACTCTTAAAAACGATCTTAAGGGCTGAGTGTTGAATATTTGAGTGTGATATTTTCTTGATGACAAGCATTGAATATTTGAGTTGTCTACTCTTGCAAACCTTAATGAGAAAATTGAGTCAATTGTTTTTTCAAACGAGGTGGAGTTGCATAAGAATGTGTTTGTATGTAATGTAACATCATTCGAAAACGAAAGATTTAGCAAAACAGTAGAAGAATCGGAGGGCCCAACTGCTAAAACAAATGATAGTACAAGTTTGTGAGTTATTCCGAAATAAATGATTTTAACAGAAAAGTAGGTAAGGTTGTTTCATGGAGATGTTGAAGTTGAATGAATAGTGGTTGGTGGTGTTATTGGAACACAACTCAAACTTTTAAATTGCATTTACTTGAGCTTTTACTAAATGCCTCTTATTGCAAATTGTTAGTTGTTCCAATTGACGCTGGACTAAATAAGAGAGACTACGACTAGATTTTTTTTAATCGCACGGTTTAATCTTCCGCAATTCTGATTAGAAGAAGCTATAACCACTTTAACCGTTACATTTCAAAATAAAAAATTATTTTCTTAATTTTTTAATTTAAAAATAATTTAAATTAAATATAAATTATTTATATTTTACAATATCGGTCATTTATCATATTTTTTTTCTAGTATCATAATAAAAGACAACTTTATAACATAGGAGTATTTTATAGATTTTTATTTTCATACAATAAAATATATTTTTAATACGAGTAATAAAAACGGAGTTAATATCATTTTATTTAAAAGATTTTTTTAAATTGTTTTTAAAATAATACTCCCTCCGTTCATTTTTAAGTGTCGTTTTAGAAAAAAAAATTTGTTCCTATTTAAGTGTCGTTTTATAATTTAATGTTATAATTTGTCATTTATACCCTTGTTTTCTCAATAACTCCACCTCAAATTTTTCAATTAGTTATTTGAAAAAGAGAGTGAATGATTGAATTTATTTGGAAAGAGAAAAATAAATAAGGGTATAATAGGAAAAGTAACTCTAATAATCCACTATCTTGGTTGAAGAGCTTTTTGCTAAAACGACACTTAAAAAGGAACGGAGGGAGTATTAACTTTATTTTTTTCCAATTATATCAGTAAATACTAATTTTAAATATACTATTTTATTTTATATTTATTAAGATAATTTTTTAAAAAATATTATTTTTTCTATTTCTATTTATAAGAAACAATTTAATTTTTAAATTTAA
This sequence comes from Vicia villosa, assembly GCF_029867415.1. Classification (NCBI taxonomy): domain Eukaryota; kingdom Viridiplantae; phylum Streptophyta; class Magnoliopsida; order Fabales; family Fabaceae; genus Vicia; species Vicia villosa. The sequence goes on from NC_081182.1 coordinate 142,371,589, forward strand.
TAAATAATTAATATATTTGATTTATTATTAAATCAGATATATTAGTTATTGAATAAATTTTAAAAGTAATATAAATAGGATAAGGGGGAGTACTAGCTTTCTATGGCTGAGCTGTCATACACAACACAACATTGTCTTGCCTCAGATGCTACAGCTCAGCTCATTGACAAACTCTTTCGTACAAAGTACACAGTCTCATTATTTTTATCAACGACCTATTATTAAAGGGATTAAAATATATATTTTTTTGTCTTAAATGACTAATTATTGTGCAAAAAATTACCTTAAATTATAAGTTATTTTTATTATCAAAATAATATTAATAATTTTTTATTTTATACTTTATTATCTATTATGTTTTTATCTTCTAATTCTTGTAGTTCTTTATATAATATTATTAAAGAGTAACTTCACAAAATTATATAATTTTCTTTCTAATACAATATTTGTTATAATTTTTTAATCATATGAAATAATTAAAAGTCATATAATTTAGAACGAAAGGAGTATAATTCTTCTATTTAAAATTAAGTACTCTTTATTTTTTTATTAAGATTAATGCTATGTAATTTAAGACTATATAAACTGATTAATTTAACTTAATGTTTTCATTTTCAATATTCTTAATTTTTAGAGCACAAATTGTGTGACATTCTTTTATTAAATATCATTTAATCACTTTAATATATATTAAAAAAATATGATTAACTTTTAATATAGACCTAATGAGTTATTTTATAAAATTGATTTTCATTAATAATATGGAAAAATTAAATATTAAAAATTTAATTATAAATCAAATAATAAATATTTAAATATTTATGCTAAATACCAACAATAAAAGTTTTTTAGTATGGTGCTTTATTTTTAAATCAAATATTAATTAATTTATATAAAATTTATTTTCTAACTAATTATTAATATGTGGTATTTTTTATCTAACCATTTTGAATTTCTTTATTTTATCGATTTACAGAATAATTCACTTATCTTAAATTTTAATAATTTTAGTTTTTTTTTAAAAATAGATTAATTTTGAAGATTTTTTTTAATAACTAACTTTTAAAAAAAAATAAAACAAACCCTTATTTCAAAAAAAATCACCCCAATAATTATGTTTGGGGTGTTTATACGTAAGCGTCATTTCGGTAATTTTTTTCAATTACATGCAAATCTATTTGCAAATTTACCTGTGTAATATTTTAATATTTAATCTGCATGTAAATCCGCAGGTAAAAGTCCGTGCAAAATTAAAAAAAAAAATGCTATGAGGAATCGCGTATACATGTAAAATACACCTAAACATGATTATTGGATTAATTTTTTTAAAATATGAGTGTGTTTTGTAATTTTCTTTTTCAATTAGTTATTAAATAAATTTTCATTAATTTTGTAAATAAGATAAACTAAATAAATTAAAAGTAAAATTTAATTTATTTATAAGGAGAGTATTAATTAATCTAGAATTGAGCTCACCAATGATACGATCTTATTGATGATTTGAAACGCACGTTAATGTTAGATGCCTTTTCTTCCGCTTATTTAACAATATTAAAATTTTCATCTAACTATAACAATGTAGTGTTAGATTTGTGCCATCAAACTTAGTGTGTATTAATTCCCGAGATATATTGTTTGATTAAAAGATAGAAATAATTTGTTAAATAATATAAATTTATAAATTATTTTATCAAAATTATATTTACAGAATGTTATACTTACGTTTAAGGGTGGAAATAGGCTGAGCCGAGTTAGGCTTTGCCAAGTCTGAGTCTGACCTGTCAAAAAACTGAAGTATAAGTCTGGCCTGTAACCTGTCGTAGGCTTAATTTTAGGCCTGAGTCTGATTTTTTCGAAGGTCTGGTTAACCTGTTAGCCTACATAAAAGCCTATTTGTTTTAGACATATGTAAATAAGCATTTAAAATAATGTTTAAATAGATTAACTAACTAAAAAACCAAGAGACTAAAAATTATTTGCATTAATTTATTTTAACTTACATATTAACATTAATTTTGTGAGATTATTAATTTAAGAGAACTTATGAAAAAAATGTTCATCACGTGATTTCATCTTATTTTCACAAGGTCCTCAAGATAATAAAGTTTTATTTATGTATTTTAATTCAAAGTACAAAACATAACATAATGATAATAAAAGATAATTCATATTTATTTAAATAGGCCGACCTGGTAGGTTTAAAAGACTTTGTTTAGAGTCTGGGGCCTAACCTTTTTAAATATATAGGCTTATAAAAAATCCTAGGCTTTCTCTATTTAAAAAAAAAAATGGTCTGACCTAAGCCTATATAGACTACCCTGTAGGCCTCTGTTATCGACCTGACCTATTTCCACCCCTACTTACATTGAAATTGTAACAAAATTGTAACACCGTAGCTGTAAGCTTCATTTTGAATGTGGAACAAATTCCTATGCACATGAAAATAATAAATTAAAAGTAAAAATTAATTATACAGTATAATACGGTGTAAATGTCAAATGGAGTGTCATGATAGCATTTCTCTTAAATTTAACATTTTTGAAATGACACTTAAAATTATAGAATGCAAATTTTAAATTGATTATTGTACTGTCTAAAAGATATAGGTGTGTGAGTGTTTCCCCTATAAGGGATGAGAGACTCAGAGGCCATAGTCAATATATTACACGTTTGAGGGTGAGAATTAGATCACGGTAGCGAGTAGCCTTGTATGGTTATTTTTGAGGTTGCTTAAGGGACCAACTCATGTGAGGTGAGAGACCCTGTTGGTGGCCAGCGCTGCTAGGTTGCAGACGGGCGGTTAGATTAACGGTGTTATGGCTACAAGGAGCGGAGTGCTCTCTGAGTAGTAGTGAGTGTATTGCGTGTGTATTACTTGAGAGTGTGTATTCCCTCGTAGGATATTATATTTAGAGGAGTTTCCCGAGGCCTAGGGCTTTTTCTCCTTTGACGTGGTCTTAACTGCTCCCCTCTTATTAGGGGAAGTTACTTGACCATCTATCTTCACGGGGTCATCGGGAACCCTTTCTAGTTTAACTCCCACATTAGAGGAAGCTCTTTGGATAACTCTCTTGAATGGCCCAACTGCTGGGCGGGGGCGCACAAGTTTGGTCTTTTCCAAATATAACGCTACACGGTCCCTTAAACACGAGGAATTTTCCTTAAAATGACAAAGTGTTTAAAACACCTTACTTCTTTACCCACGCCCCTCGCCTATTCGATGGCCTACGACTGAGAATGGTTTCGCTGGGTGGTGCTTTCCTCATAGGCGAGTTCCTTAGTGAGGGTCGAGTGGTATAGTAGGTGAGTCCCTTAGCCGAAAGTTTTCAAGTTCGCAGAAGGCCACGTGGCATGGACCTTTAGTAGATTTGAGGAAACATGTCTGTTACAAGGAGATATTTCTGAGACACCCAAACGTCAATCAGTTTGGCCAGATGATAAGGGCCAAATTGTGTTTATATTTAGTATTAATTAGTGGCGCCTTTTAACTCTATTCAGTGGATATTCATGTCAAAACCTCAACTTTTGTGTGAAATGTTGTTTTAGTAGATTATCATGTAAATATTGTGTAGCTGATCATTTGAAACTCATTTTGTAGGTATATTTGCATTTGAGGAGCTTTGGTTATCAAAAGCTAAAGAAATGGCTTGAACATGCAATTTTGGAGAAAAAGCAATCCTGTAGATGGGACTGAGTGCCATTGTAGCACAACAAGTCAGGGACATCCGTGCTTGATGCCAAATTTGGGGCTTATCCCCATTTATGGCGGTATAAGTCTTTTGTTTGCTAAGTGCACTTAGCGCGCGATCTGCTTTTACAACTTGTATAAATACATTTTCACTTTAGATTTTTAGAAAATATTATTATGTTTCGCAGAGAGAAAGGGGGGGAGAGAGAGAGAGGGAGACTTAGAAAACAATATGAGAGGGTGCTTCTTGAAGATCAAAAGCTGGGTTCACTTCGATCATTGGGAAATCACGATTGATGCATGTTCATCTTCATTCTTAGCTTTTATAAAGCTACCATGAGTAGCTAAATCCCTTTCTTGTTGGGATTGGTTGTAGTTCACTATAATAGTATATATTTTTATTGATCATTGGTGTTACATGCAATCTATTTACTAATTGATATTGATGTTTATCTTTGTTTCACTGTTTAACTTTATACATTTGAATTGATATTGAGAAATACGTTCCAAATATTGATCTCAGATGAACATCTATTAAATTCTAAATTCTATATATAGATTTAGTTTAATATTCATATAAAGTATCGATTCTTAATGCTACCGTATCGTTTAATAGGATGAGAGATCGTAGATTAAAAAAATAAGGTTGAAACTTTATCAGAAGCTTAGACATAAACTCTATTGTGAGCGATACTCGATGATATTGATGAATGTTTAGATTGTGTAAAACTGATTGGTAAATTACATAGTCTACCGGAGGATGAAATCCAATCCTGGAAAGCTCTCATATCTTTGAAATTTTATTTATCATTCATCCGTTTTACATTCTGTAACTTTCCATAATCAAACATCTTGCAAACTCCCGCTTAAAAGGATAATAACTGCGAAATGGAATTGATATCGCACCAGTCCCTGTGGATACGATAAAACAAATATTTACTTTTGATAGGTCAACATCACCAGATTAAGTGTTTGAGGATGAGAGGTATGGGTAGCATTTAATGCTCTTCTTGATGATATTTCTCGGAAGACAAATTAGTTTCTCGTGTTTACACGTGGCACTCAGGCATCGAGACTTTCCTGTTTTTGGAGCTAGTCTATTGGATGAATATGTGAGTTCGCTCCCTTGGCTTTCCTATATATTTTTAGAAGTAATGCTCACTTGTTCCCTCTTCTTTTCAAAAACTTTTTGTGTTTTGGCTTCTTACTTTTTCAAACCCTTACTTTCCTTCATCCACGTGCGAGACATGGCTTCCCCACATTCTACTGCATACATGATCAACAAATTTCGCCATGGCATTAGCTAGTTTTTCCAGCACGGGGTGAGAGAGGAACGTGCTCATGGAGCATTTTTCGAAGGATGAGAGAGCATATGGGGACACCTCGGGGGATCTACCCGCTCTCTACTTCTACTTACATCTTCCCGCTGCCTATGACTCGGGGGTTCAGGTTCCTTTTACCTCTTTTGAAACATGTCATACCCCAAATTTTCCCCACAAATTTTTATTTTTTCAAGCTTCATTTAAATTCATATGCATATCATGGCCATTTCATTTGGTCATTATTTTTCACTCATATGCATTCATCAGTCAAAATTCAAAATTCAAATTCATGCACATGGGCTTAAAAGAAAAATTTAGAAAATTTCTTTACCCACCTCCCTATCTTCTTGGTCACCTCTGGCGAAAAACCCAAAATACCCTCACTTCGGAAATGCATTTCCGAAACGCTTTTTTTTTCAAAATTTGTCTTATTTCGGAAATGCACTTCCGAAAACACGAAAAAAAGGTGTTTTCGAAGATGCATTTCCGAAAACACCCCATTTTTTGGGTTTTCGGATATGCATTTCCGAAAACACTTTTTTTTGGGAGGGGGTGTCTTCGGAGATGCATATCCGAAATATTTCAAGACCAAATTAGTCTTGGAATGTTTCGGATATACACTTCCGAAAGAATTCAATAATTATTAAAAATTTAAAATCAAGGTGAATCAATACAATTAATAGGTATAAAATGAAGGTGAATCAATAAAATCAAGGTGAATCAAAATTTCCTAAACAATTTTAAAGTTAAAAATTATTTTACTAACTTATATAAATAAAAAACATTTTAATTCCATAAGTAAATTTTGAATTATATAGAATTAAATATAAAATTCGTTCATTAAATAAAATCAAGACAAAATCTTTTTTTAATTTTTTTAAACTAAATAAAAAATTATAACTAATTTTTAATTATGAATCAGAATAAAAATATATAAATATATAATAATAATTATTAATTTTGTAAGTGAAATATATAAATATATAATATATAAATATATAATAATTAATATATAAATATATAAATATATAATAATTATTATAAATTAAAACACTCATTTATTAATTTTTATAATTATTATATAAATATATAAATATATTTATAATTAATATATAATAATTTTTATATAAATATATAAAAATATATAATAATTTTTACAAATATATAAAAATTATTATAATTATTATATAAAAATATAAACTAAAACACTCATTTTTTTAATTTTTTTTATATACATAATAATTATTTTAAATATATAAATAAAAAATTATAACTCATTTTGTAAATGAAATTATTTAAGTTTTTTTAATTAAAATTATTTTAAATTTTAAAATATAAATTAAAATAAAAATATATAATAATTATTATTCATAACTCATAAATTATATCAAAATATATAATTATTATTATTTATTACTCAGAAATTATATCAAATTTATGATATATGAATTAATTAATATCCTAAAATTAATTTTTGGGATTTTTAGATTTTTTTTTGTTTTTTCGGAGATGCATTTCCGAATTAATCAAAATCTCAATCTTTGAGATTTTTTCGGAAATGCACTTCCGAAGTCTGGAAAAATTTAGAAAAAAAAATATTTCGGAAATGCATTTCCGAAGCAGGGGTAAAGTGAGGTTTTCGCTGGGGTGACCCCATAGGAAGGTGGATAAAGAAAAAATCAAAATTTAAGAGTTTGGCATTCCATTGGCAGCCCTTGGTCTTTAGTTTAATTAACAAGAAAGAGAAAAATAAGAGGACAAAAGTCAAGAGTTTGACATTTTGGCCACATTGCATTACCATTTTTATTTATCATATGCATTGTGAGATAGTTTCACTTGCAAGATATTTTAAACATAATTTCCAAATTATAATTGAATTCACTTGTGACTGAAGGCATAAATGTTCAATTTGAATTATCAAGTTTTTATTTTGGTTATGAGTGAAATTTGCAAGGTTTGTTTGAATGTCCCAATGGACTAGTTACCATACACATTGCATAATTAAATAAATTTTATTTTGCATGAAAGGTCATATTTTGAAGGAGACAAATTATGAATAAAATAAAATTGTTTTTCATTGCACTTTACAAATAATCCCACGTGAGTTTACATTACAACATACAAACTAGTCAGAGACCCATGCTTCTGCACGGGTGATTTTTTTTTCTGGTGTAGTATTTTTGTAATGATATGAATAATATAAATAAAAGGAATTATAAGTAATATGCATAATTAAAAGGAATTGTTTTACTTGAATAGAGTTTGAGTTTTATTGATTGCTCTGTTATACTCTCAATTCTTTGAAAACCGAGTATCCATAGGAATCGTTTTGAAATTTGAAAATAAATACTTTAGTTTTCAAATAAAAGTCATTATTGTTTAAAATAAAATAGACATTGTATTGAAAGTGGCCCTTAAGATTAAACATTATTATCGTATTCATGTGCTAATTTTGTGTGTAATAAAGAACCATATAAAAAAGAACATGTGAGTTGGAGAAAAAAATAAAATTTTAACAAATACAAATGTAAAATTTTAAATATAAATGAAAAATATGAAATAATTTACTTAATTGTAAATTTAACAATAATTATATAGAAAACAATGATCCACAAAAAAATGTTTAAGATAGGTTAAGAACACAATAGCAAAATTGAGTCAGGTAATTTAATAATTAACGGTCCAACAACAATTAAAAGAAAATGATATAGATCACTATGGTTTAATTATAAATGAAAAATGATCATATAAATTCAATTATATTAAATAATCATATAAAAAATACAATAAGATGGAGATAATAAAAATGAAATATTAACATTTAAAAATAAAAATTATCTCTCAATTAATAGTAATTGTTGATTAAAATAAAATAGCTACTATGTTGATAATGACCCGTGAAATAAAAAATAATTTGATGCGATATAAAATATATTTAAAAACAAATGTAAAATAAAAAATAATCATGGAAATTTAATTGTATTAAATAATGATAAAAAATCGTGAGATGGAGAATTTAGTGCAAATAAATTTTGGTGAAAGGGTAATTTAGGCAATTTGGTCAATCTATTATTAATGAATAGATAGTAGATTAATTGTATTAAATAATGATAAAAAATCGTGAGATGGAGAAAAAATAAAAATAAAGATATTATCTCTCAAATAAAGACAATGATTGATTAAAATAAAATAGACATTATGTTGATAGTGACCCGTGAGATAATAAATAAATAAATAGAGAAAAAAATTAAAATGAAAGTAAGAAAGTGTGAAAAAATGTGAGAGAAATTTGAAATTTTAATTAAGATAGAGAAAATGTGTAATGATCGATTAAAAAAAATTAAATATTGAGTTGATAGTGGCCCGTGAAATAATTAAATATTTTTGGGAATAATAATTAAATGATCGATTATTAATATTTTTTGCGATAATAGATAAATGTTGAAAAATTAAAATGAAAGTATGGAAAAATGAAATGCGAAAGAAATTTGAAATTTTTAGTAAGATTAAAATTTAAAAATAGATTATTAATATTTTTTGTGATAATAAATAAATTAAGAAAAATTAAATGAAAGTAAGAAAGTGTGGAAAAATGAAATGTAAAAGAAATTTAAATATGACTTCCATCATCCATGGCTTACATGTGATGTCATCATTCATGCAATAAAGTTGTAGGGAAAATGTTATTTAATTCGGACCAATGAAAAGCTAACACTTGGTGCATCCATTCAATAAAGTTGAAAGAGTGAATACTTAATTTGTTAGTTACAAAAATGACCTTTTATTAGTGCAAATAAATTTTGGTGAAAGGGTAATTTAGGCAATTTGGTCAATCTATTATTAATGAATAGATAGTAGATAGTAGAAGATACATAAAAACTGCTTCACATCATCATCTTCTTGCTACATTCATTCAAGCTTACATTATCATCATCCATGAACATAGCATGCTCCATGTCCATAACCTTGCCTTCATTCCACCATCATGCGCCATCCTTATCACTCCATACATTAACTTGAAAGATGAAAGTAATTTAGTTAAGTATCAAGCAGAATTAAATATCTTGATCATAGATCCATAAACATCACATACATGATATTGAGACCACTAGTCACCCGAGTCACACCTACAACAGACTCCAATTCAATGTCAAATTCAATTAACTCAAATTAATTAGCATCCAACACAAGTCCTTTCAATCTTAACCATCTATTCCTCACAAAGAGCACATAGATCAGTCAGTAGCTCAATCCTAACCTCACACTCTCATTCCGATTTTTTCACTCACTTTTCCCTCCTTTTTTTCACTCATGCTTTCCCCTAACCTCCTCACACGTTTGCTAACAAATGAAGAAATATATATGAAGATCTCACATGAGTTTAATCTCACCAAACTCTCACCTCACTTTCAATTTACATCCTATAAATACACTACTCATGTCACCCTAATGGACAATAACAAAAACACGGAAGCTCTGCACAATTCATTCCCTAACCCTACACACATTAAAGCTCCTATATAAAGTTGCTCAGAGCATCACATTGAATCTCTAAATTAGCGAGCTAGACCCCTACGTTGACTCAATAACATCACACAGAAGCACCACAGAAGTAGAAGAAGGGGAGTAGAAGGAGAAATAAGAAGAAACTAAATAGAGGAAAAGCGATTAACTCACTTTGTAGATCTTCACTCCGATAAATTTGGATTGGTATTTATTTTTTACTTCCGTTGTTGATTTGTTGTTGATGCTTGCTTAGAGTTTGAAATAATACACCAATACATAAAAGCAAAAACATAAACAACATAAAAACTACTACTAAACAAAATCATGCTCTTTTTTTTTTTTAATAAGCAATTTGTATATAAGATATCGCACTGGGGGTGCAACCCTTACAACAAGAACACACTAATGAACTATTTTACAAAGCAAAGGTGAAAGACGTAAGCGATGCATTTTTATTTTTTGAAAAATTTAAATAGTTAAAAAATTGTAATAAATTTAATGTTATGTTATATTATTAGTGGTACACTCGTGAAAGATTTAATTGCTTCTTCACTTTAGACGTCACTTTAAAAAGTATATATTATAAAAAAAAAAATTTAACTTTTGATGTATTTTGTATCATACTCTATATTAATAGAATGATAAAATAATAGAAGATTAAATAATTAAAATGAACACCAATTAAATTTTTTTAATATCATTTTTTTTTAGTAAACAAGATAACATAAAACGGTGAACTGAGGGTTCACCAACCTGTTTACAAAAGGGGGCACTAGCCAGAACAAGGAAAAAATACAAACCAATTGCTATTATGATAAGAACCGGATCGGATCTTTAACAAAATCATAATAAGAATAATTGGGATGGGTATTTTCACCACAAAAAGACCACCTCCAAACCAAAGCTTTGATGTTCCAAACAACATTATCAAAGCTCCAAATCTCTTCCCTAAAACAAACCCCATTCCTACTTAACCATATAGCCCACGTAATTGCTAACCAAACAATATCTACCTTCTTATCTAACACTTTCTTAGATATACAAAAGGAATGCCATTCCATAAAACTTGAATGGCTCTCTTCCTCGCCTAGCCCTTCTTTACCTATCCACATCGCTATGTCCCTTCAAATATTCTTTACAAAAGAACAAGAAAAGAAAGAATGATCCCGATTCTCCAAATCAATCTTACAAAAAGAGCACAAAGAAGCTTCAAAAGATAGCGGAATACCTCTAATCACAAGAAGATCTTTAGAAGGAAGCCTATTGGCAAGGAGCCTCCATCTAAAAGCCTTAATTTTGAAAGGAACGTCCGCTTTACAAACCAAAGTCTTAGCTTCATAATGTCTACCAAACGGGCCAAACGGAATACGGTAAAAAGCATACTTCTCATAACAAGACGCCACCGAGAAATCTTCACCCCTTGGGGTGATCCACTCCGCCCCGTCTCTTTCCGCACCCGTCAACCCCTTCTCTTCCAAAAAGCCTCTAAAAATGCCCCATTCCGCCGCCACACCATGCTCTAGAAGTCTATTCTCGGAGATACCACAATTACCCCACATCCACTTGTTATCCACCCATCCTCCCATAGCCGCCACCGACACCATTTTCAAACAAGATGCCTCATATAGATTCGGAAACACCTCTTTCAAAATCAACCCATTCATCCACATAACGTCCCAAAAAGGAATATTATGACCATTCCGCAAGAGAAACCTACAAGAAGAAACAAACGGGTCAAAAAAAGAGTTACTCCCCAATTTCACTAAATCCTTCCACCACATCGACTCCTTCCTCCTCTCCACGGGATCACCGGCCCCTCCCATCACCTTTAAAACCAAATCACCATATCTCTCCTTAAGAACCTTGAACCAAAGAGAATCCGCCCCTTGAATGATCTTCAATCTCCATTTACTCAAAAGAGCCAAGTTAAAATCCTCAATATTTTTTATGCCCAACCCCCCCATCTCAAAAGGTTTAGTCACCTCTCTCCAACTAATCCAATGAATGCATCACTTATCCTCACCTCCACCCCATAATAAACCGCTTTGAAGACGCGTGAACTCCCTCGCCACTTTGGTCTGCATCTTGAAAAAGGACATAACAAACACGGTTAGAGAACTCAAAACGGACTTCAACAAGGTAATCCTCCCTCCTAGAGTTAAAAATCTATTTTTCCATCCCGCCAACCGGTTTCTCATCTTGGATAAAAGAGGTTCCCAAGTCTCATATTTTCTAGGATTATACCCCACCGGGATTCCTAGAAAAAAGAAATTACTATCTTCAATCTTACAAGATAAAACATTCGATGCCGCTTCCAAAAAACTCCCATTAAGATTGATTCCAATAAGCTTGCTTTTACGATAATTTATGCCTAAACCCGACACCAACTCAAAAGCCTTAAGCACCGCCTTAATAGCCCAAATATGTTTCCAATTTCCTTTCCCTACCAACAAAGTATCATCCGCAAATTGAAGAACATCGATAGGACAATTTCGATTGATAGAAAAACAATCAAATTCCCCAATCTCGATAGATTTCCTAACCAAACCCTTTAAAGCTTCCGCTACCAAAACAAAGAGAAAAGGTGATAGGGGGTCACCTTGTCTCAACCCCTTCCCCACCTCAAAATCATCCGTCGGACTTCCATTCACAAGAATGGACATATAACTCTTAAAAACCAACTTTTCCATCCATCCTCTCCACTTTTCTCCGAACCCCATCCTCCCAAACAAATACCTCAAGAAATTCCAATTCACTTTATCGTATGCCTTCTCAAAGTCTACCTTGAAAAGGATACAATCTTTACCCTCTTTCCTCGCATAATCCACAACTTCATTAGCCACCACCACCCCTTCCAACATTTGCCTACCCGGAACAAAAGCGGTTTGGCATGACGAAACAACGGAACCAAGGACTCTCTTTAATCTACCCGCCAATAATTTCGAAACCACTTTATACATACTCCCCACCAGACAAATAGGTCTATAATCATCTAAGGATAAAGGATTATGAGACTTAGGAATCAAAGATATGAAGGTAGAAGTTACCGATTTAGAAAGAGATCCTCCTTCGTAAAAGCTTTTAAAAAAACAAACAATATCATTCTTCAAAAAAGACCAACACCTTTTGAAGAAAAGGAGAGAGTACCCGTCCGGACCCGGACTCTTCGCCCCCCCACAACTCCAAATAGCCTCCTTAATCTCCTCTTCCGAAAACGGTCTCTCAAGTAAACTCGAATCTTCCCCACTTAAAGTATTGAAAAGAATCCCCTCCAACATCGGTCTTTCCAACACATCCTCCTTGAATTTATCCTTAAAGTGCCTATGAACTTCCTCCTTGATCTCCCTAACCGTTTCAAGATTACCCCTCGAAGAAAGAATAGGACCAATATGATTAAGCCTCCTTCTTTCCTTGATGACCTTGTGGAAAAAACCACTATTAGAATCTCCCTCCTTCAACCATTTCAACCTCGATTTTTGAAGTAACATATTCTCCTTGATTTGCAAATCCCTCCAAAATCTACTAGACACATCCCTCCTCTTATTAACCACCTCTTCTATAGAATCCACATTACTCGATTCCAACACCTCGTCACAAAGATTAATACACCTCTTCCCTTCCTCCACGTTTAGATCATACCTACCAAAAACCTCTTCATTCCACTCCTTAAGTTTAATTTTAAGCAATTTTAACTTCTCTTTCAAGACATAATCCCCTCTCCCCACCACCTCCAAATTCTTCCACTCCTTCTCCACAAAAGCATAAAAAGAATCAAAAGAAAACCATTCGTTGTTGAATTTGAACGGTTTAGGACCCCAATCATCTTTATTCGCCATCAACCATATCGGAAAATGGTCCGAAATATCTCTATCACCAACCAATTGACCAACCACACCCCATCTATCCATCAACTCCTCCGAAATAAGAAATCGATCAATCCTACTCATTGATTTCCCATCCCCGCTATACCAAGTGAATTTCTTCCCTTTGCACGGCAAATCCACCAAAGAAGTATTGTGAATAAATTCCTCAAAAAGTCTCATTTCATTATTGTAAACATTCTCCCCTATCCCTCTCCCTCTTCTTTCATTCACTTGTTTAACCGCATTAAAGTCCCCCCCAATAATCCACTCGCCATCCTTGTGATTCTCTATCAATCTCAACAAGTTAGCCCACAACCCCTTTTTCTTATCCAAAGTGCAAGAAGAATACACATTCACGACATAATACCAATGACTCTCCCAACACACTTTAATGCCAAGATAACCATCACCATAAAAACTATACACCACCTCCATTTTATCTCCCCTCCATAAGATAAGTAACCCTCCCGAAGCACCAATCGAATTTGTATAAGAAAAACCAATATCCGACCCTCCCCAAAAGTTTGAAACATAATGATCCTTAAACTCTTTAAATTTAGTTTCTTGGATCATAAAAATGTCCGCTTTGCCTTTCAAGATTATAGATCTCACTCTTCTTCTTTTCAAAGAGCTGCCTCCTCCTCTAATGTTCATGGTTCCAATAATCATTTAAAACAATCTAGAAACTCCTTCCCACCCTTCTTACCATCCTCCCCGCCATTCCTCAAATGTTCCACTTTGTCTAACACGTGAATTGAATCCCCCTGCACCCCCACACCTAAAGCGGCGATGCTCGCTCCAAGCTTCTTTCCACCTTCCCCATAGAGAAAGCCCCACTGTCTACTATTACTACGTTGTATGTCCGACTCCTCTCCATGATTCCCATACCGATTCGATTCCCCCCTACCAAAAGAGCATATTGAGTCCGAATTAGAAGCGTACAACGAAGCAACCGTGGCATATTTCCCCTTCGACTTCAAACCTGTCCGCCTACCCTTCAAACTGATAACACCCCATACTCCCTTCTGTTTTCCCAATTTGCTAATCTTCTTAAACCTCAAATTCTTGGATACTGCCCCAGCAACAGCCACACACTGATGCCCAATTCCAGCTGAGGGCACTGCAGCGCCAACCAACCCCCTATCTCCCTTTGAAGCAGCCCCCCCATCCTGACTAAGCATAACAGCCTCGTCAAAAACACCCTCCCTTTTTGTTTTACCCGACTGCCCCGGCAAAGACGACATCGAATTTCTAATCTCTTGTAACGTTTCATCAAAGGAGAACTTGGTAGAATCACCACTGGCCGCACCACCTCCATTGCAGCCACTGGAAACCGTACCTCTCTCCGCTACCTTAACACCCTCTAACCTATGCCCCACTGAAACAACCTCTGTTTTTGACTTCTGAATGAAGTTCGGACCACCATGTTTCAATAGAGTAACAGACAAAGGGACAGACACATTTTCAGAATACGACACAACCTGCCTAGCCGGATTAGATAATAAAATAGCGTCATTGGAATCACGATCTAACTCCTCCTCAGACATATGCACAGGAATATTATCCACAGATTCTAAGGAAGCGTTTTCAGAACTGACTGAAGAACAAGCTTTACGCGTACCTGATACATTTCGCATCGCATCGACAGCATCTTCCTTTAGGCGCAACACAAATTTCCTCTCGTCGATAAGAACCTCCATGGAAGTTGGTAATTCAAAACTCAAATTTACCCTCAGCATCAACCTTGCCGTATCAAAAACAGATCCTTCCGCCGTTGACTCGTCGATACAGATGAAAGAACCCAGTGAATTTGCCACTGCCATGAAAAACTCAGCATTCCACGCGTGGATAGGCACCCCATATATACTGATCCAACTAACTCTGCCATCATCTATGTCTAACTCATTCCACCTCCTTATCACTTGAAACCACTGCTTCCACCAAGTCTCTCCAACCCCAATAAGATCCTCAATAACTCCCTCCTCTGACTCTTCCATCAAACATAAATTTCCCCCCATGGGAGTCACTTTGACCTGAAAATACCCCTCCATTTCAAAGTGAGACTGAATGTTATATGTGGACCCTGGAATAGATACAACACCAACATAAGCCTTCAACAATCTGCTTCTGTCTTCATCTTTAGAAGAATAACAGAGATTAGGTCGAGATTCAGAGCGAACACAGGAACTGCCCCCCACACCTTCGCATAAGTTCTAGTAACCCCTCTCTCTCTCCCCGCATAACCCCCAATCAATTGCATAAGTTCTAGTAAACCCCCCCTCCCCGCATAACCCCCAATCAATCAATTTAATATCATTTATAAATTGATTGACACATTTATCATCTTAAAGCTCTAATTTATGGTGGCAAAAACAATTTTTAAATTGAGATAAAATATTAACTATTAAACATGTTAAATTGTTTGAGTGTTTTTTTCTTTTAAATGGAGGAATTGATTTTCATCAATCATTGAGTGTTATTTATATTTAGATCTTAACCATTCAAGTAATTTGAATTTCTCTTCTTAACAGTACAAAAGTCTTGAACCTCTAATAAATGTTTAAAGAAATCGATTTTAGAAAACTTTGTAAGAACAAAACCATCCATTACTTATATGGTCTCTCAATTACATCTATCAAAAGTGTTAAGCCTAGAGAATTTCATTCACTTAAAAATTACAATGATAGCCTTTCCATGGAAACTCAAACATATTAAAATATATGACTACATCTTACATAAGACATAGACAATCCAATATTTAGTTTATGATATCATCCATTTTCAATAACCTCTAATCAAGTTGTAATATATTCTCCTTACGACATTCATATGGAAGACCATGAGCATAACGTCTCAAATCACTACAATAATCATAAACTACCCATTTCGAAAGAATTTTTTTCATTTTTGTCTTGCTTTCAATACCAAGTCCTCTATTTTTTCCAGCATTGAAACCCAGGCAGTTTTTACCTTGCTTTGCAATACATGCATTGGCCTTGAAGTTTTTGAAACCAGCTATAAATGGCGCATTTGAAAGATCAATCTTTACCTCACCCCATCTTGTTGCCCAAGAGTCTCCATTCCAAAGAGTTGAGTAAATTCTCATCGGTCGTTTTGTAGGGAATGGAACACCAATGCTTTGCCTATTGAGCATCACTCTTATAGGATTGTCATCCACAAGAATTCTACAAAAACAATAAACATATATCAATAAAAATATGATATCTCATTATATATATATATATATATCACATCCACGACCGCAACCACGTTTTAGAATAAACAAACAACTGATATACAGTCTTTACATAACCTAGACAACCGACATACCCCACACCAACATCGTCAAACATAATTAGACGCCTGAATAGATTCTGCCTAGTCAACAATCCATCATGTAAAAACTGTCAAGAAAAAACTAATACTTTTTATAAGGACCCAAACTCTTCGAGACTCGTGCCAACCCTCAAATTATTTGGGCCGACCTAACTTCCTCGTCGACCTCCAAAGAGGAGAGCTTAACATAACCATAATGCGACCGAAATTTAAAATAATAATATATATACACATTGTTACTTACATTATACGTTCAGGATTCCAATCAATCGAATAAGTGTGATAGTCTTCTGTTGGATCAAACCAAAGATAGAATTGAACTTCGCGACCCCCAACACCATCAGCATATACATTTGTAGAGAGAAGATAGGGTTCACCAGTCAAATTTCCTAAGAACTCTATATCAATCTCATCATGTTGTGCTCCTACCGAACTTAGCTGCACATCAAAACATCTATAAATATTTGCAATAGTTTAAGAAAAATCTCTACAAACTCCTTAATATAATATATCTGATTTGACATACATAATAGGCTGTGACAGTTCCTGCAGAATTTCCAGGAACAAGCTTGATATCCATATCAAATCTTCCATATAAATACTCATTTTTGGACACAATGCCTGAGCCACAATATTCATCCAATGTAAGGGTCATGCTATTGCCATAATTCATTATATTAACCCTTTCATCTCCAAAAAGATTATCAAAATCGGTGTTGAAATTTCCACCCAATACTATTGTGCTAAATCCTAAAAATATAGATAAACTCAAAAGAAAATGGAAACCATAACATGATGAAGAAACCATTCTAATTTGTTTTCGTTCATATGTTTTTAAAAATACCATTGGTTTATTTAAATGATAAAAATGGTTTCATTCAAAAAAAAAAAAAACTAATATGGTTGCGACAGTTACAATATGATAGATGTAGCTGTCAAACACAGATTATGTGATGACTGCTTCACCGTAAAATTATTGTCGCAATTGCAGTTGCATGCAAGCTGCAATCCGAAATATTTAGTTTGATAATGTGTTTTTCTAAATAGAGACAGAGAAAGAAACAAGAGAGAGAAAGAGAGATAGAATTAGGGTTGTTTTTTTTTTTTGCATGCAATGAATGTTCATAGATCTTTGCATGGTTGTCTCTTCAAATTTGACGTTGGACAAAAGGTCAAAGTTTAAAATGGGTGATTCCTCAAGATAGAAAGTGCTAAACATGGATATAGAAGGATGATGTGTGAGAAATAAATATCATGTTTTTGCATGAGTCACATTTTTTTAAATTTACAAACTATCTACACAATATAAAAAGTTGGGTACCCATATACAACTAAAATTTCAAATATAGAAACATTCATGTGTTTATTTTATTATTATTAGATGATACTTAGTATTTACTATTCAATAAGTTTATATTACCTTAAATTTATTAATTAAGTGTAAATTACTATTTTAAGAAAAATAAAGGATTAATATGTTAAAGCGTACTATATTAAAACAATCATATAGCTGAGGATGAGAGAGAAAGTGATTTTTTCTTTCCCTTCTCTCTAGATTTTATCTTTCCTCCTCATTTAACAACAATGGAGTGGCAGCAAGCACACAAGAAAAGCTTCAGGAACGTAACACCAAGATGGGATGCATTCCCATACAGGGGGATGCAGGTAAAAGTGGGAGAGAAGATTTCATCTTTTTATTTTTCCGATATACCTGACAGAAGTAGGGAGGTGAATATATACAATTTGTTTGGCTGTGTGGGGGAGGTAGTGGAGGTGGTGATTCCTCCTAGACGCAACAAATTTGGGAAACGTTTTGGCTTTTCCAGGTTTAAGGAGGTGATGGATGAGAGATTGACGGTAGTGAAACTTGATAATATTCAAATAGACGGTAAAAAATACATGCTAACCAACCTAGGTTCATCAGGAATGGAGGGAAAGAGGGATCAGATAAGGTGCAGAAACGAGAAGGAGATCGAAGGGAAACGTTTCCGGCGAAATACAATAGATGAGTAGAGAGGTCCAAATCTTTTTCGGATATAGTTCAGGGGGGAATGAAGAAGAAAGCTGCACTAGATCCAAATCCTACATTCAGCTACTCGGCTTCTTCAAATAATATGGAGCGGTGGAGAAAGGAATTTATTGGGGAGGAGATATTTTCAGGAGAGACGTATAATATACAAACGTATCTGGAGATTGTAGGCTTTTTTTCTATCAAAGTTCATCCTTTAGGGGCGAACTTGTGTTTGTTAGAGGAATTGGAGGAAGGGATTATTCAAGAACTCATTGAAGAAGGAAGCTGGTGGTGGAAACAGTGGTTTAAATCGACCAGGCCTTGGAAAACGATTGATGTAGACACTGAACGGGTGGTTTGGGTGAGAATTTATGGTCCCTTGCCATGCTTGGAATATAGATTTCTTTGAAAAATTGGCCAATCAATTTGGATCATATATCTGTGTGGATGATAATACCTTGTCTGGATCTAATATGGATATCGCAAGAGTCATGATTAAGGTCCCTTTTAACTTTGTCTTAAAAGATTTTCTGGAGGTTTCAATCGATGGGGATTTTTTTACTTTGATCTTTCGTGAAGACTCCTATGGGCCGGTTAGAATTGTGGCGAAGAAGAAGACAACTTCGAGCTTGCATTATAATTCTTCTTCAAACTATGATAATGTCTCTAAGACAGATAACCAAGATTGTGGAGAGAAGGAAGATGAAAATCTTGATGAAGTTTCTTACCATCGGACAAAGACGCGGAGAACCGAGACAGGAGTATCGGGGAGGTAAGGAAGAAAAGGTACGAAGGGAATTATCAAGTTTTGCACGGCAACACACGTGAAGGCGTATGGTCTTTTCAGGAACGAGAAAACTTTATGGGGGTAGGGTCAAGAAATAGGGAGGCGGGTGCTTCCTTTGATAAAGCAATTCAGTCTATCCTTGAGATAAAAAAGAAGGATCTAAACAAAGTGATTCAAGTTCCTAAAACTTATTTTGAACATACTCTTTCAAGGGTACAGGTTCCAAAGACCCACGTTTTGCCAAAATCTGTTCAAGGTGGGGCCGTAGATTTTTCTGAATCTTCTTTATCTCTGAAATTTGGGGTAGGGGTAACGATGAGAAAAGTTAGAAAAAAGAAAACTTTGTTTTTTAAATCAATTGCAGTCGTGGGTGGGCCCAAGAGTGGATTTAATTATAGGCCTAGTAGGAAAACAAAAAAAATCCAAAAACTTTAGTGATGGGCGGTGCGGAAGATATGTATGGCCCAACTCAGATTTTTCCTCTTAAGTCTTTCCCTGATGTTTCGTTATCAACATCCAGCAACAGAGCCAACTTTGGGTCCTGTTCTAACGAAAATCATCATGATGAATCGGATATAGTGCGGTGCAATATTAGAACTCTATCTAATTCTGGCAATGCTTGTGATGAAAAATTGTGTGATGCTATCTCTAAGCTTGGAGTGGTACCCGGTCATAATAGAAGGGAAATCCAGAAGAAATTTTCAGAAACGCAAACAATGGATGCAATTGGAATGGAAGGGAAGAAGGTGCATTTGAATTGTTTTAAATGATTATTGGTAGTTTCAATATAAGGGGAGGGGGTAGTGTTGTAAAACGAAAAAGGATCAGGAATTTAATTGTGCAAGGGAGAGCGGATTTTTTTCTCATTCAAGAAACTAAAGTGATAGAATTTTCAGTATCTATAGCTAGGAGTATGTGGGGGATGGATGATTTGGAGTATTATTTCTCTTGCTCGGAGGGTATGGTAGGGGATTACTGTCTATTTGGAAATCGCAATCGGTTACTGTTTTTGCTAGTTTTTGTGGCCCGGGTTACCTTGGATCGAAAGTGGTTTGGAAATGAGGTATTTATTATATCGTTAATGTCTATTCTTCTTGCTCTTTGCCTTTAAAGCGTCAATTATGGTCTCGCCTATTGGAGTTGAAAAATAGATACCAAGATGGAGAGTGGATAATAGGAGGGGATTTTAATGCGGTGAAGAAGCGGAGTGAGAGAATTGGCCAATCTTTAAGAATTAGTAATGTGGAATGGAGAGAATTTTCGGATTTCATTGATGATTGTGGTTTAGTTGATGGTCCGTGTAAAGGAAAGAAGTTTGTTGGTTTAGTGGGGATGGAAAATCAAAGAGTAGGATTGATAGATTTCTTGTTTCTGATAACATAATTTCGTCGTAGGGAGTTGTTGGTCAATGGATTGGTTTGAGGGATGTCTCTGATCATTGTCGGTTTGGTTGATGGTTGATAAAGAAGATTGGGGTCCAAAACCGTTCAAATTTAATAATGAATGGTTTCTTCATAAGAGGTTCTTTTGTTTTATGGAGGAGGAGTGGAAGGGGATAATAGTGCAAGGGAGAGGGGATTTTGTTTTGAAAGAGAAGTTTCGTTTAATTAAAGAGAGGTTGAAGTGGTGGGATAAAAATGTCTTTGGTAAGGTTGATTTGGAAGTTGAGGAGGGTGTTAGAGATTTGAATGCTTTGGATGATATGGAGTTTTGGGAGGAGGAGGTTCACCTTAACAAGCTTCAAAGAGCATATAGTTTAATCTTAAGCTAAAGGAGAACATGCTAATTCAAAAAGCTAGATTAAAGTGGTTAAATGATGGGGATTATAATAGTAGATATTTTCATAGAGTTATGAAGGAGAGGAGGAGAAGAAATCATAAAGCTCTTTAAATACTAGTGAAGGGGTTGTTAACTTGGTCAAAGAGGTGAAGGAAGCGGTGAGAATCCATTTTGAAGACAAATTCAAGGAGGAGTGTCTTGAAAGACCTTTATTGGTTGGAATTGCTTTTAAATCCTTGAGTGAGGTAGATAGTTTATCTCTTGAGGTTCCCTTTTCGCTTGAGGAGATTAAAGATGCTATGTGGAGTTGTGATGGTTCTAAAAGTATGGGTCCGGATGGTATATCTCTTCTTTTTATCAAGAAGTGTTGGTTTTTTAAAAGAAGATATCCTAGCTTGTTTCAATGTTTTTTATACGGGTGCGGTTTTATCCAAATGTATCACTTCTTCGTTTCTTTCTCTAATTCCAAAGAATGACAACCCTTTAGGTCTTGATGGTTATCGTCCAATATGTCTTGTGGGAAGTATTTACAAGATGATTTCGAAACTCTTGGCTTGTAGGATCAAAAAGGTTCTCTCTTTGATCATATCCAATTGTCAAAGTGCTTTCGTTCTGGGAAGACAAATGATTGACGGGGTGCTTATTGCTAATGAAGTGGTGGACTATCCTAGTAGGGAAGGAAAGGAGTGCCTTCTTTTTAAGGTAGATTTTGAAAAAGCTTATGACAAAGTGAGTTGGAACTTTCTTAGGTATATGTTGAGGAGGATGGGGTTCGGGAAAGTGTGGATGTCTTGGATGGAGGCGATGGTTTTTTCGAGTAAAATGTCGGTTCTAGTTAACGGTAGTCCGACTAAGAAATTCATTGTGGAGAGGGGTCTTCGTCAAGGAGATCCTATCTCTCCTTTTCTCTTTGTAGTGGTAGCAGAAGGTTTAAAGGCTTTGGTAGGAAGAACGGTGGAAAATGGAGATTTTGTAGGAATTAATATGAATGGTAGATGCTTCATAGATATGCTTCAATTTACAAACGACACTTTATTAATAGGTGATGGGAGTTGGAAGCATCTTTGGGCCATTAAAGCAGCGTTGAGGGGCTTTGAAATGGTGTCGGGTTTGGGTATTAACTATCATAAGAGTAAGTTGATTGGCATTATTATCAATCCGCACTTTATGGGAGTTGCTACTAATTTTCTTACTTGTAGGACGGAGGATAAGGAGTTCAAATTTCTCGTTATTTTTATTGGCACAAATCCTACTAGAATTTCTTCATGGAAGCCTCTCTTGGATAATGTTAGGAGGAGATTGAATTCTTGGAAAGGTCGGTGGCTTAATTTTGGAGGGAGGATCACTCTTCTAAAATCGGTTTTGAGTAGTTTGGCGATTTTCACACTATCGTTCTACAAAGCTCCCAAGAAGGTTATCGCAGAACTAAATAAATTGAAAAGTAATTTTTTACGGGGAGGATCGGAGGAGAAGAGGAAAGTGCATTGGGTGAGTTGGAACGACTTGTGTATTCCGGTTGAGAAAGGTGGTCTCGGTTTTAGAAGGTTGGATGAGTTCAACAAAGCGCTTCTCTTGAAGTGGAATTGGAGAATTTTTGGCGCTTCTAATGCGTTGTGGTTTAGGATGTTGAAGGCGCGGTATACGGATGTGAAACTTAGGACAAGTTGTGGTATAAAGAATTTAGAGAAGGATAGGTCTTCCTCGGTGTGGTGTATATCCTTCTGGCATGCTCATTGGTTGGATGAAGGAATCTTAAAGAATATTTTTTTGAATCTTTATAATTTTTCTCTCTTGCAAGAAGCTTCAATTGGAGCCATGGGAGGTTGGATTGATGGGTGTTAGACTTGGGGAGATTTTGGGATTCCTGCAGCTTATCTTCTTGATCTGAATGCTCGTATTACCAGCCTTTTCCAGCTGCTGGCCGCAACGGTCTCTCTTTCCACCAATCTATCTGATACCGTCTCTTGGCAGCAAGGGTTTGAAGGGGATTACACTGTTGCTTCTTGCTATAAATCTTTTTGTAGGCAGCATATCCCTCTTGGCCCGGAAAATCGCTTTGATATGGCTTTTATGGCTATATGGAAGGTGGAAGCACATTTAAAAGTGAAGGCGTTTGGTTGGAGATGCTTCCTCAATAAAGTTCCGACGAAGGACTCGCTTTTGAGTAAAGGTATTCTTAATTCTTCCTCGAATTTAGAATGTACTTTCTATGATGAATTTCATGAGTCATTATACCATTCTTTTTTATCTTGTTGGAATGCCGGTATTGTTTGGAGAGAGATGTCCGATTGGATAGGAAAGACTTTTAGAAGCATTTTAGATTTTAAGGAGGATTTTTGGTATTGGAGCTCTTATTGCCGAGCCAAGAAAGTCAAAAGAGGAAAGGAGGGAACCGTTTGGTTAGCGATCATTTGGAGTCTTTGGTCGCGTAGGAATGATATAGTCTTTAACAATGCTACTTGGAATTCGAGGGACGTGGTTTGGAGTTATAAGGCTCTTATTTGGAGGCGGTCGTATATCGGGAAAATTACTCATCCCAATTGTAACTTCTATGAGTTTAGCAATAACCCATTATTTTACTTAAGCTAGGTTTCAATCGGTGTGTAATTTTCTTTGTATTTTTCTTTGTTTGGCCTTTTTGCCTTGTATCTTTGTTCTTGGATGGTTATTTAATAATATATCTCTTGCTTTAAAAAAAAATAAATTAAAACAATCATTATTACGAATGAACTTCTAGCCCACATAACTGAGAATTGCATATTGTGATCCATTAAGTGGTAGTTCTTTCATTTCTCATATTGTGTATACTCTTAATATGATATGTGGCTAATTTATTGTATGTATTTAAAATATTATAAAATAAATAAGTATCGTAGATTTATTTTATTGTATTTAGAAACAATCAAATTAGTTAGATATTAGTTCTGACTTCTTGAATTATTCATACCTTCAAGTTTGGAATTAAGATGGTTAATTTCTTCCTTTAATTTTGAGATAGTAGCCATGAGACATACTTGGTCTTGAAATAGAACTTCAATTTTTTTTCTTTTTTTCTTTTCACAAGTTTTGCATTCATGATTCCATTTGAGATACAAATTCTTGTAGACTTCAACAAGAGCTTCATGAGAAAATTCATCATCACTTATCTCACCATCATTATGATTATTTGAACATGACCTTATGCAAGTTATGAATGCAACCACATTGTCGGCTTGGTAAGATTCATTTTCCAAAATTGAATCATCTTCATAAAATGGTGTTGTACCCCTTTTTGTGCTTTTAAAGATACTACATTAAGTGTGAATATGTCAAAAGCCTTTGCATTCATGGCACTAGATTCCATTTCCCTTGTTTTGTTTTTCTCCATCTTTTTCCTTATGTTAAAAGTTGGAACTTTTGGAGTTATGATGTTGCTTGTCTTTGACATTGTTCCTCGATATTTTGTTAAGTCTTCTTATGACCTTGTTAAAACTTTTAGCTAAAAGGGAGATGAATTAAGTTAACTTTTCATCAACATCACCATCAAATTGGTCATCACCTTCTTTAGCATCTACTTTGAAAGCCACACTTTTACTCTATTTATCTGATTTGTCATCAATGACCATTTCAAAATTTAGAAGATATCCAATCAACTTTCATATTTGCTACACATTGGGATTCTTTAGTGGCCGTGATTTTCATATCAAATCTCTTTGAAAGAGATCTAAGGATTTTTCTTACTAGCTTTTTCAAACATATTTTCACTAAGGGGAAAAAGAGTTATTAGCAATTTCACGGAGTCAGATGTAATACCCCAAAATTCTTAATTCTTGATTTAATTTAATATTAGTGTTTAATTGTAAGTCTTGATGGTTGTTTTGGTGAATTATAATGATTAATGGAGCTAAGTGCAGGGTATTGAGAATTATTTTAGAATTAATAATTACTATTAGAATTATTTAAATAATTTAAAAAGAGTGAAAGTATAGAGAAATTAAGGGTATGGCGGTAAAAGTGTGTACAGTAAGTGAGGATAATTAGGGAAGATCATAATAAGGGTGTAAGGGGTAAGAATGACAAAAAGAATGGAGAGGAGAAAGAGAGTCATTCTTACAATCGTGAAATTGGAGAATATGTTGTGGAGAAGAGTTAGGGCACTGAGGAACAAGGGGATTCGGTAGAAACTCGAAGATAGGATCAAAGCTAAGGAAAAATCTAAGGTAAGGGGGTGATCCTTACATTATAATTGATATGGGGATTATAGATATGTAGGTTTAATGTGGTTTGTGTGGGATTTGATGAACATGATGAATTTTGATGAAAAATGATAATTTGTGCTTGTTTTATGCTAATTCCTGAAACTATCATATATATTTGAGTTGGATTGATGGGCAATGTTTGTGCATAATTGGTAGAACAAAAAGATATTGTTTTATTTTCAAAATTGGAGGTTTGGGTTTTGTAAAAAGATACCAAGTGCATTTTTAGGGTCAGGGGGCAAAACTGTTAGGTGGTAATCGGGTACCCTCCTGGATTTACCCGGGTACCACTGACGCTAACAGATTTTTTTTAAACTTGTAAAATTCATAACTTTTTACTCGGGTGTTTGTTTGACGCGTCGTTCGAACCGTTGGAAAGGTGGTTTAATGTACTTTAATTTAAAGTTATTTTCACGTCAGGATTCCAACTCTTCGACACATTGGTGTGTGTGTGTTTCCGTTCGTTTTGAGTTTTGACATTTTTTTGAAAAATGTGAGAATAGTTAGTATGGGTGATACTTAGTGACGCCCCTTAAACTTTTGATGAATATGATGTATTGTGAAGCTGTTGTGAGGATGTGATGTATGTTGAGGCATGATATTTATGTGAAACATGTTTGGTTATATTTATATACATATGTGTACCTTGATGATGACTGTAATATTGGTGTGATTTCAAAGATGTTGATTGCAAATGTGATATTGTGATGAATATATGAATGATGATGCACTTGGACCAGCCGAGGTCATATTATTTGATTAGTGTGTATCATGCATTAATGGAAAATGTTAGGACTTCGGTCCAGTGGTGATTTGTAGGACTTCGGTCTAGTGGTGGAATCAATCCCATTGTGCGGATTGTGTGCGTTATAAGATGCGCTCTAGTTCCAAGTGAGAATTGATCCTATTGGTGGGGATCTTTAAAGGTAGATGACTTAATTTCATCAATGATATTTTGGTACTACATGCATGAATAAGTGATGTTATATTCCATAGTTTGCGTACTTGCATGATGATTGGTGTAAAAGATGTTTTGATGATATTGTGATGTGAATTGATGTCTTAGTGATGTTGTGTGTACATGATGTGGTGATGGTATTACCGTTAATAAATGCTATGCCTATTATATATATCTTTTGTAATGTTTGTGATTACTCACCTTTTGTGTTTGAATGTTACCTCCATGTGGGTAATGTGCAGGTGATTAGGACTAGTTTATTAAGGAGTAAGTATAGCTCCGGAGTCATTTAGTTTTTTTGTTGAATAAAGGTTCTTGCTCTGATATGTAACATCAGGTTGGGATCATATGATTGGAATACTTTAATTATTTGAGAACATGATCTATGAGTTACCGTTAATGTTTTGAAGTCGATTTTGAGATTTAAATCACGAATGATGAAACATGATGGATAATTGTTATTTTATATTAATACTAAGATTCCGCTGCTTAATATTTGAATTTTATATCGAAGTTTCAAAGGAAGTTTAATTTTCACTATGTTGAGAACCCGTGTTATGGAGCAGGATGATATATATATATATATATATATATATATATATATATATATATATATATATATATATATATATATATATATATATATATATATATATATATATATATATATAATGTTTTATGACAATGTGACGCCGTTGTGATTGCTTGTATTTTAGTATATTAATTTAAATTACTCACAAATTATATGTTGGGTAGAAGGGTGTTACATTGGTGGTATCAGAGCAGGTCGATCCGTTCGGCCATATTATTAAGTCTATTAGTATGATAGCGGAATACTGTCAGTGTTTATTCTAACTTTGTTATTGGTCGTGAGAAGAACAGAGTATGGCTGGAAGAAACGATGTTGCAATTGCTCCTGCCTTAGAGGCTGTGCAGAATCAGCCTAACACTAGTGTGAATGACGAATCTCATAGCTTGAGCATGTTTCAAAGGGAGAACCTGCCTACTTTCAAGGGTAAGTACGATCCCGATGGAGCGCAAGATTGGCTCAAGGAGATCGAAAGGATTTTTCGGTAATGGATTGCTCTGCAGTGCATAAGGTACAATATGGTACTCATATGCTGGCTGGAGAGGCTGATGACTGGTGGCTTGACACTTGTCAGAGATTGGAGGTTGTAGGTGAGGTGATTACTCGTGCTGTATTCAGTAGAGGATTCTTGAGAAAGTATCTTCCAGAGGATGTTCGGGGCAAGAAAGAGATGGAATTCCATGAACTAAAACAAGGGATTTCAACTGTTGTGAAGTATGCTGCTAAGTTCGTGGAACTTATGAAGTTCTATCTACACTATAGTGTAGAGACTGCTGGGTTTTCTAAGTGTATCAAGTTTGAGAATGGGCTGCGTCTTGGAATCAAGCAAGCCATAGGGTATCAGCAGATACGGCGATTTCTTGAGTTGGTGAATAGCTGTAGGATCTATGAAGAGGACAACATGGCTCATTCAGTATATTATAAGAGTCACAATGAAAAGAAGGGAAGGAACAAAGACCGTGCTAAGCCTTATAGTGCTCCTGCTAACAAAGGGAAGCAAAAAGCTTTTGATGGGAAGAAGCCAAGTGGGGGAGGAGCTCCCGCTTCTGTCCGATGTTATAAATATGGTCATCCGAATCATCGTGCTTCTGAATGTAAAAACGATGGCCCGACTTGTTTTAATTATGGAGAACATGGTCATATCAGTACCTAGTTCCAGAAGCCAAAGAAGGATGCTGCCGCCGCCAAGACTAATGGCCGAGTGTTTGCTTTAAGCGGAACGGAGGATTCTGTAGCAACCTGCCGAAAAATTAAGACTAAGAGAGTCGCCACCTATTGTGAAGGGCGAATAGGAAACCCTACGCAGTATAGAGATCAGGGTAAGATACTATATTCAGGTCGAGGGAAGGTGTTAGGCACCCTCAACCCTTTCCTAAAGGTTAACATTGCAAAGATAAGGGTTATGGCAAAACATAAAGAAAGGTAACAAACAATTAATAGGGTTAAAGACATGATTAAGATTTGGAGGAAGGGGACTCGCCTTGTTGCCAAGTGCCTACGTATCTCCTTAAGGAGAATCAGAGTCAGCGTAGTTCGGGGAAGGGTTGTACGCCCTTAGAGTTGAAATTTGATTTGAGATGGTTTTGAGGCTTTTTGAATGGCCTATCGTAGTTTTGAATAAGGATGAAAATCCGTAGTTTGATTTGAAGTGTTTTGAATGTTTTAGATTTGGGAAGTGTTTTAGGCTTTGGGCGTACAACCCTAATTTTAATTTGCACTATTAATCGCAATGATCAATAGATTTGATCACCATAATTAATAGATTAGTAGAGAATTGCTGGCAATTCTAATCGATTGATTCGATTATCACTTTTAGCAAATTGAGGTATTTTAACTAATTAATTTATTAGTTTATCGTTACCCCTCATAATCGATAGATTCGATTACAAATAATAACGAATTGATAAGGAGAAATGCTAATCATCGTAACCAATAGATTTGGTTAAAACCATTTAGCAAAATAAACTGTTATTTTAATTGAATTTTTTTTAATGATACAAATAGACCTGAATTAATTTAATATAATGGCGTAAACTAAGTTAATTTAGAGAAACTAGCCTAATAAAACTTAATTAATCTAATAAGGCTAATTAAGAAATTAACTAATTTTTTGTATTCTTATTGTTCTTAGTATTAGCGAAATTTTTTATATTTTTGTACTTTTTAATGTCACGCATATTTTTTCAATAAGAAAAATTAACTAAATAAAATTATATAGATTAATTATTCTAACTAGTTAGACAAAATGGTTAATTAAATTAAATAATAGAACTAAAACATCACAAAATTAATTATAACAAATAATGGAGTTGCAGGAGATGGTATAAACTTAATAATTAGTATTAGTATAATCCTAACTCTAATTTTGAATAATAGAATAATAAAAAAACAAGAACACATAAAAACAGTAACATCACCGCCCTGTTTGCCCCTTTTTTTATCAAAGTAAAATATAAAAAACAAATAGAATATATTGCAAAAAAATCAAAGAAAACATAAATCAATATGCGATTCTTTTCTCTTTCAAGCAAATGAACGAAAACCCAAATACCTCAATATCGATAGAACAACATTATCGCGTACCTGTTCGAAGCTTCTGCTGATCGGAAATATCGGACTTCTTGCGCTATCGATCTCGGTTTCGTGATGGTTTGTGTACTACACAGCGACGGCGCGGTTGTTCTGGTATTCACCGGATTTGCTTCTCTTCTTTTTCTCTCCTACTTCCGAATTCCGATCTCGTAGTTTCACCGTTGATGAGATGGTGAAGATTCAATGTTCGAAGCGTCGTCGGGGACGATCTCCATGGTTGGATCTTCGCAGTGGTGTACGGTTGATGTGCGGTTCACCGGTGGAGCGGACTTGGGATGGTGTGTGGTCGGAACCTCATTGCTTCTTCCTTTCTCTTTTTCCTGCAAAAAAACACACCTTGTACCAATTATACTAATGTTTATTAGATTTCAATTGGAATTTGGTTTGAGAGATTTGTATTATGGTTAGAACTTAGAATGGTGTGGAAATTTGGAGTTTATGAATTTATGGTGTTAGTGCATAAGAAAGCTGCAGATCTTATGAAAAGGTGATAACTTGGTGATGCTATTGGTCTTGAAAAAAAAGGAATGTAGGTTGAAGGCTATGTAGGTTAGTGTTGTGATTTTTTTTTTACTGGAAAAAACGTGAATGGCACATCTGTGTATGAGCAATGCTGGAAAAAATAGAACAAGAGGTTTAGTTGTGGGTTTTTATGTGTAAAGTAGGTTTTTCGTGAGAGAGAGAGAGGAGGAAATAAGGTTCTGTACAGTGTCAATTGGCCTCCCTCAAATATGTATAAAATAGTCCTATTTATATTAGTGCATTAGGTTAAATTAAAAATAGAAAAAATAAATTAACATTAAGACTATTAACATAACCAAATTATTTGTTTTGATTTTATCTAAAAATAAAGAGAATCAAATCAAATAAGTTTTAATGCTAATGGACTTGGACCAAAAGTTAAGGAAAAACTATTATTATTATATTTTTTTTTGTGACTATAAAAGCATAAAAATGGAGAAAAGTGAAAAATAAATATTTTTTGTAAATGTTTAATTAAATAATACGAAATTAAAAATTAAATGATTAAAAAAATATTTTTTATGATTTTTAAATATAAAAATAAAAATAAAATTACAACTAGAATTAAAAAACAAATTAAGGGAGAAAAGTTAGAAGTGAGACTTGAACCTGAGACCCTGTACTTGCAAACCTTACATTCTTACCAAATGTGCCACGTCATCTAATCGAAATAAATGACATTTCTGATTATATGAAGGCAAATTTTGGGGTATGACAGCTGCCCCTGTTCAATCTTCTTAAGCCTGAAGAGTCAGATAGGCACGTCTGCCTATCGTGATCTAAAGGTAGAAGATGATTGAACACTGAAATGCCCTGAAATTTGCATTTGCTGAGAAAAAGTTCCGTGGGAGATGGGCTTAAAGATGCCATCCAAGGTGAATACCCCTCTCTTTTCTAGAATGTGACGCAGATGCTTTTTTTGGAAGGAACCACGTGTTATGGTTGAAGCATGGTCTGAAAAGGCAATCTTAATTTTATGCAATGTTATGATGCATGTAATGTATGATGCAGTAAGCTTCTCAAAAATAAATGAGAGTAATGTATGTATATGCATTATGTATGAATGAGGTATGTTAATTAAATGATGCATGATTGTCAGTATGTTAGTTGAAGTTAGTAACTTTTGGAAAAGAAAAATAGAACCTTGTTTGTTATTGAAGAAGATCACTGCCGAGGGACTAACGTGATAAACCCAATTGAAGAACTGTTTGAGAAACCTTGTGATCAGGGAAAATAAATCCCTATTTGCAAAGAGACGTAGCTTTATATCACTGCCAGGGGACTAACGTGATATTAATCAGCGAGATGATCTGAAGGAGATCACTGCCAAGGGACTAACGTGATGAATGATACGTAGAAGATAATTAACTTGTTGTAGTGCTGAAGGGTTTGCAGTTCGTAGGTAACCCACTTACTATAGTTCTAGTAAGTCGTCGCAGTTGGTATACCCACTCCCTATCGTAGTTCGAGTAAGTCTGTCGCAGATGGTGTGGCCCACTTACCATAGCTCTGGTAAGTCGTCGCGGTCAGTCATACCTACTTACTATCGTAGTTGGAGTAAGCTTATCGTAGATGGTAGGGCCCACTTACTATAGTTCTAGTAAGTCGTCGCGGTCGGCCGTACCTGCTTACTATCGTAGTTTCAGCAAGTTTATCGTAGATGGTGTGGCCCACTTACTATAGCTCTAGTAAGTCGTCGCAGTTAGCCATACCCCCTTGCTATCGTAGTTTGAGTAAGCTTATCGTAGATGGTATGACCCACTTACTATAGTTCTAGTAAGTCGTCGCAGTTAGCCATACCTGCTTACTATCGTAGTTGGAGCGAGTTTATCGTAGATGGTAAGGTCCACTTACTATTCAGTAAGTCGTCGCGGTTGACCGTACCTACTCACTATCGTAGTTTCAGCAAGTTTATCGCAGATGGTGTGGCCCACTTACCAGCTCTAGTAAGTCGTCACAGTTAGCCATACCTACTTGCTATCGTAGTTTTGATTAATCCCCAAAAGGATCACTTGATATAGATCTAGCAAGCTCACCTGCACCCATGGGATCCACTTGCCCCGGTTTGGACAAATTTACCTGTATAGAAGACTGTTTGCCTGTATGAAAAAGATTCACTTGTTTGGAAACTCACGACTCAAGGGTCGGAGAAAATACATTTATCACAACATGAGGGTTGGAAACTGGGCTGGTGTAACAGTCAGACGGTAACTGACTACGAGATGGGAACTGGATTTTGACGTAACAGTCAGACGGGAACTGACTACCAGACGGGAACTGGGTTTCGATGTAACAGTCAGACGGGAACTGACTACCAGACGGGAACTGGATTTCGATATAACAGTCAGACGGGAACTGACTACCAGATGGGAACTGGATTTGTAACGATTTGCCAGGACGAGAACTGGACTTTGTAAGGATTTGGATGCGCTAGATGATATGCATATGCTAGTGCGTATGTATGTATGCTGATGCATGAAATGAACAACAAGATTGTTATCATCGGTAAGGTTACCGGGAAGCATCAATCAGGTGATTGGAGAGAATACCTCAATAAGGTTACTGGCATCGGTAAGGTTACCGGAAAACATCAATCGGGTGATTGGAAAATAAATCTCAGTAAGGTTACCGGCATCGGTAAGGCTACCGGAAAACAGCTGGACAATGTAGCTTAGCACCAGAGTTTTGAATTGGATGTTTAGATGTATGGGATAATGCGTATGCTCATGCATATGTTGATTGATGTAATGAGTGGGAACGAAATAATGTCATCTATAAGACTACTTGAAAAAGGCTTCTGGAGTGGATATGAGAATTTGTCTTAAAGAAGACTACCTGAAGAGGTTTTTAGAAAGGATAAAATTTTGTCTTAAAGAAGACTACCTGAAAAGGTTTTTTTTTTTTTTAGCGAAGGATAAGGGATGTCTTGAAGAAGACCGTCTGGAAAGGTTGAAAGATGTCCAAAAGGACTACCTAAAAAGGTTTTTGGAAAGGGCAAACGAATGTCTTAGAAAAGACTACCTAGGAAAGTTCTTAGAAAAGAATGTCTTAAAGAAAACTACCTAAAAAGGTTTGTAGGATGTCTTAAAGAAGACTACCTAAAAAGGTTCTTGGAAATGGAATGTCTTAAAGAAGACTACCTAAAAAGGTTTGTAGAATGTCTTAAAGAAGACTACCTAAAAAGGTTCTTGGAAATGGAATGTCTTAAAGAAGACTACCTAAAAAGGTTTGTAGAATGTCTTAAAGAAGACTACCTAAAAAGGTTCTTGGAAATGGAATGTCTTAAAGAAGACTGCCTGAAGTGGTTCCTAGAAAGGATGATGAATGTCTTAGAAAAGACTACCTGAAAAGGTTCCTAAAAAGGATCGTAGGATTTGTCTTAAAGAAGACTACCTATAAAAGGTGTGATGTAATGTATCTGCCAATGTATGCAATGCATGACTTATATGTATTTGCATGATGCTTCAATGATAGGTTGTTGATAACCAAAGCGGATATAGTTTGCTAATGTTGTAAGGTTGTTGGATGCTAGCACGATTTTCCAATACCTTTTTTTTTTGCAGATCGTAGTTAGGAGAAAGATTGATTCGGGGTTGCAAAGTATGAAGACGCATTTTCCTTTTGTTGTACGTCTTACGGATTTGATATCCATTGCCCCAGTATTTTTGTGGAAAAAGATGCTTATGAGGGAAGTGCCCCAGGAAATAACCTTGTCATATGCTTTGACGTTTAGATTGAAGGGTGTGCCCCTGACTTCCCAGATATGGGGGTTATCCATGGTTTTCTATCCATTTTGACTTTATCCCATGCTTGACATGATGATTGAGACTGCTTCGAGATATGACCCAAGTCAATTGAACCTTAGGAAGAATGCCCCTAGTTAATAGGATGTTTGTTTGTATGCCCCTATTTAAGAAAACCCTCTGGACGTGGTTTCCCCATTCAAGAGTCTTTATCAGAAATGATCGCCTTTGTGCTAAGTGTATATTCGTAGATGGCGTTGTACCCTTTGGGAAGTAACTTTAATGTGATGAAAATGCAAGTTTTGAAATCGAAGGGGTGGATGATTAGAAATGAATGCTTGAGGCAGCGTAGTGATTAGCTCCAAAACGTGAAATAGAATTTGCTATTGATTTAGTTCCAGGTATAGGTCTGGTGTCCATGGCTCCTTATAAGATGTCGGCTTTAGAGTTGGGCGAACTAAAGAAAAAATTAGAGGAATTGATAGCAAAGGAATTTGTTTGGCCAAGTGTTTCCCCGTGGGGTGCTTGAGTGCTGCTAGTCAAGAAGAAAGATGGAAGTATGAGGTTATGTATTGACTACAAGCAGTTAAATAAAGTGACTATTAAGAATAAGTACCCACTTTCAAGAATTGATGATTTGATAGATCAGTTAGTAGGTTCTAGTGTGTTCAGTAAGATTGATTTGAGTTTAGGTTATCATCAGATTTAAGTTAAACCAGATGATATCTCGAAGACGGATTTCAGGACAAGGTATGAGCACTACGAGTATACTGTGATGCCTTTTGGCGTGTCTAATATTCCAGGTGTCTTCATGGAATATATGAAATCTTTCATTAATATCTAGATGAGTTTGTGGTAGTATTCATAGATGACATTCTGATATATTTTAAGTTTGACAAAGAGAATGTTAGACATTTGAAGATTGTATTACAGGTGATGAGGGAGAAAAAGCTTTTTGCTAAACTGTCGAAGTGTGAATTTTAGTTAAAGGAAGTGAGATTCCTTAGCCACGTGATTTCTAGCGGTGGTATTGTCGTGGATCCTTCTAAGATTGATACGGTGCTGCTGTCATACCCTATAATTTGCCCACCATATTTCAAAATAATTTGGTTTAGGAATTAAGATCTCCAATTGTTCAAATTGGTACAAGAAGCAAGCATATTTATCCTTCTCCTAAGCAATCAACCCCCAACTAGGGTTTTTGCTTCCCTCAAGGCAGAATCCGGTCCTAAGGCCACAAGTGGATTTCATAGGGATTCTTATGCTTCCAGGAATCCTCATACCAAGTATCAACCTTTGATTCACAAGAATGCCCAGTCAAAATCTCAAATGACCAACAGTCGACTAGTTTGACCTGAAAATCAACTATGTTCAACTTACAGTCAAAACTCCTGATTTTTTGTCAACATCAACATTTTGAGGTTATATTCATCATTTGATAAAGGGTTGATCATGATTCATCAAGTAAAGCTCAGAAATCAACAAAAGTCAAACTTTCCAAATTAGGGTTTTGAAGGAGAAAGTCAACTAAACTTTGACCAGCCATAACTCTCAAATGGTTCATCAAAAATTGTCCAACCAAATCTCATTCTCAAGGAAATTCAATTCTCTACAACTTTGATGCTGGGCCCAAGACCAAGAAATGCATATTTGGAGAGATATGAGCCAAAACATTACAGGTCCTCTTAAAAGTTGTTTTTTGTCAGGACCAATATCATCAAGATAAAATCTCCAAATACAAAAAATGTTCCAAAGTGGGTTGTAGAGGACATCTTAAGCTTTTCAAAAAGTATTAGATCATCTCCATAGGATAAAAATCGAGAGAGTTATGATTGTTAGAAGTTGGCCAAAAGTCAAGAAAAGTGTGAAACCCTAATTGATGAAATTCATACTTTTAAGTATTGGGCCCATAAATTTGAATTGTCCACGTGATTCCAAGCTCATGAAAGGCCCAATGGTCATATAAATTTTATTTAATGATTTTATTTTATTTATATTTGATTTTATTCATTAAAATTCAAAATAAATCAAATAAAATCACAATTAAATAAAATAAAATTATATAATTCATTCATCAAAAATTTGATCAATCCAAATTGATTCAAAAGTTTGAAACAATATGAAGATTGATTAGAAAGAGATTTGATCCAAAAATAGGAATATTTTATGGTTTTTATATGCAATTTTCCAACTCACTTAAGAACCAAGAGTCTGAAGGATAGAAAAACACTTAGAAAGAGAGGTTTGAATAAGTGTAACTTTAAAACTCTTAAGATAAAAACAATTTGCACAATAATTTTTATCCTGGTTCGTTGTTAACTAAACTACTCCAGTCCACCCCCTTGGAGTGATTTACCTCACCTGAGGATTTAATCCACTAATCACACAAGATTACAATTGTTTTCCACTTAGATAACCTCTAAGTCTTCTAGAGTATTCTGATCACAACCTGATCACTCTAGGAACACAATGCTTAGATACCCTCTAAGACTTTCTAGAGAATCCTATCACAACTTGATCTCCTCTAGTTCTTACAAATGAATGTAAACAAATTCTTATAAGAGTTACAATGCTTCATAATAAGCTATTATCACAACTGTGATTTTTCTCTTAAGTTTAAGCTTAATCTCACTAAGATATTACAACAGTAATGAAGTGAGGTTGAAGATGAAATTTGAGAGCTTTTAGAATTTGACAGCGTTACTGTATGTTTGCGCCAAGTGTTGATTTTAGCTTCTCATCAGAACTTCTATTTATAGGCGTTTGAGAAGATGATCGTTGGGAGCATTTAATGCGTTGCGTGATGCGTACAGCATTGCATTTAATGTTTCACTCTTTTGTCAACTACCTCGAGCCTTGCTTTTCCTGCTTTAACTGACGTTGCCTTTAATAGCTTCTAACGTTCCTTTTGTCAGTCAGCGTAGCCTGCTATCTTGTACTTGCTTCTGATCTGATGTTTGTGTAAACAACGTTTGAATATCATCAGAGTCAAACAGCTTGGTGCAGAGCATCTTCTTGTCTTCTGACCTTGAAGTGCTTCTGCTTCTGATCACAAGTTCTTCTGATGCTTCAATAGACCATGTTCTGATTCTGCTTGACCATCTTCTGATGTCTTGCGAGAGCATGTTCTGATGTTGCATACTTGAACCTTCTGAGTCAGTGCTTCTTGCGCTGGTTTTGTGCATACTCTTTATATATTTCCTGAAATGGAAATTGCATAGAATTAGAGTATCACATTATCTCAAACAAAATTCATATACATTGTTATCATCAAAACTAATAATATTGATCAGAACAAATCTTGTTCTAACAATCTCCCCCTTTTTGATGATGACAAAAACATATATAAATGATATGAATTTGCAATCAGAATATCAGACGGCTAAAGACAATTACACAGTTATAGCATAAGCATATAAACATGTGTGTGAATATGTCTCCCTCTGAGATTAACAATCTCCCCCTGAGATAAATAATCTCCCCCTGAAATAATTACTTGAAGAAATTTATAAATAAAGGACTTCCCTGAGTATTTTCCATTTCAGTTGAGACGATCACATATGCTTAGATCTTCAGAACATTCAGAGCTTCTGCTTCTTGCTTCCATAGGACAGCTTCAGAGCTTTGAATTTCTTCTTGAATCATTGCATGCTAGATTGTATCAAAACATTGTTGAATGTAACAGAGCATCATCAGAGCATCTCTACATCCTGAAATGTTTCAGAACAAACTAAATGACAAAAAATCAGAGCATGAATGAATCAGAACATAAAATATGTTTCAG
Source organism: Vicia villosa (assembly GCF_029867415.1). NCBI lineage: Eukaryota > Viridiplantae > Streptophyta > Magnoliopsida > Fabales > Fabaceae > Vicia > Vicia villosa. Next base: position 142,409,307 of record NC_081182.1, read on the forward strand.
AGCATATACTATGTATCAAAACACATAAAATGCATCAGAACATAAAATATGTATCAGAGCACATAGAAAAAAAAATGTATCAGAACATATAAAGAGTAAGAATGTTTTAGAGCATATTCTATCACAAGAATATCATAACATTCTTCCTTCTTGCTTCTAATCTTGAAGCTTCACAACACTCAGCTTGCTTCAATTTCCATGAGCTTGTTTCTTTATAGAATTGCTTTTCACCATGTCTTTGCTTCTCATGTTGAGCTTTTTAGAATGTCTTCAATCCTGCAAAAAAACTCAAAGACATAGAACTTGCAAATTCTGTTAGAAATGTGGAGACTTACTCCTAGCAACTGATAATATAAATCAGATCATTTATCACATTTCTCCCCCTTTTTGTCATAACATCAAAAAGCATAAAAGATTCAGATCAAAAGCAAACAATATGAGAGAAAAGAAGAAAATTCATTGATTTCATCAGAAGATTATCAAAAGATACAACAAGAGATGCAGAAAGACAGATGAAAGAACAAGGAGACAACTAAGACGCAAAAGATTACGACTAGCCTAGCTTAGACATAATCTTGGCCAGCATGTCATGAATCCCAGCAGTGCTTTCATTTTGCTTCTTTATGAAGTCTCTGAACTCTTCATGTGCTTGATCATGCTTATCCAGGCGAGAAGCAAGGACATCTTGATTCTGTTGAAGAACCTCCAAAGTCTTCTCCAGACGAGAGGATTCACCAGAAGTTTCACCACCAGCAACAGGACTTTTCTCAGAAGATTGATTCTCAGCATCAGCTTCTTCCATAGAAGCATCTTCATCATATTCTGGAGTAGGAAGATCAGAAACTCCATTCTCCAGGGCTTGAAGAATCTCAGCCAGATTCTTTGGAGGAATGGGAGCAGCATCGACTGGATGATAGACAGCATCAGGAACAGCCATGGTGTCATACCCCAAATTTGTCCTACCCTTTAATTTCTAACTGGCTTTAGCTTCGCATCTCATGTACATACCTCCCATTAGGTCATCTAACATATCATACATTCATTAATCAATAAAATGGGCATTGGGATCAAGGATCTTGAATGGTTAAGGTTTCATAAGGTTTTGAGGTGTACATAGACTGGTTCATCTGGTTCTTCTTTGAACATGGAACGGTGGCATTGGGATTTCAATCCCTTATGTATGAGTTTGGTCTTAGGGCTATCCTGAACATCTTTCCTTCAATATTTTGAACTTGATTTTCATCTGAGGTTATATCCAACAATTGAAAAGGAACTTTGGCTGGACAAGAAGAGTATGGCTCACCAAATTGATATTTTGGCTTGTAAGTTATAAGGCATACATCATGATACAATTGAAAAAGGGTTGACTCCATCAAAGTTAAAGAGGTGCGCTTATCAGGTGTTTTGTTTCAAAATACGAGTGAACTCAAACTCTGGATCCAAGTAATGGCATATGAGGTCAAGTTTGTTTCAACTTATAGAAAATTGAGATGCACACAAGGGTGGGATTTAAGGAGTGCACGTATGAGTTCTGATCTAGATTTCATCTGAATATGATTCAAGGTGCATGTCAAGGATGGTTTGCATCATACAAGTTCACCATTCATTCATTTAAAACCTACACATTCAAAGGATCCGAAGTCCATGTACATAAACATTCATACACTTCATACAATATCATCACAAAATTCATTACAAAATTCATATTCAAATTACAAAAATTTCATCAGTGTCCTTGAATTCTACCTAGACTCCTACTGACTCCCTAAGAATCTACCCTCCTGCAAGTGTTCTACTCTTCAAGTCATCCCTATACACTCTCCATCAGTGCACCATAGTCATGATTCAAGTCTTCGAGCCGTGCTTCATTCGAACCTGCACAAAGACATTCCGTCATTTACCAAGACGAATCCACATGTTCAAATCTGCACTTTACAACCTGCGGCAATCAATCAGGATCGGTATCAAACAGCCTGTGCATACTTAGCGAATAATCGGAGCTGCATAAAGACAACTGAAACCAAACCGCCCTGCACTTGACAAATGCTGCATCTGCATAATTCAGAATAAAGTTTCAAATCAACCCTGCACATAAAACCAATTCAGCCTCGCCATTAAATTAGAAACAAAGCTCATAACAAAAAAGAATGGCAGCCCTGCATCAATACAAAAAAGGAAAACCAGTTCAGATCCAGTCACTAACAGTCCAATCTAATTCAGCCACAGTTATTATGCATACATGATTCAATTCTTACAAAATTCAAAAGCATTTTTAAATCATACCAGCAGCCTGTACATCAAACATTCAAACCATGAATCAATCACCATACAAAGCATACCATTCCACCCATTTCAACATCAGCAGCATCACTCTTGCTAGATCCTTAAACCATTCCATGCCACCTTCAATTTCTTCTTTGCATTTCCAAACATCTGCAACATAAAACCATACATCAATTCTCATATATCATAAGATACCAGCTATGCACACTACAAAACCTAAAGAAAACTTACAAGTTCTCCAAAATAGTCCACATATACCATGTCCAAACCTGCAGCATATAGACCAAGCTCCCTGCAATATCCATACCCATATTATTCAAAATCAATGCAAACATCTCAGTTCAGCCATGTACCTTACACATACAGCACTACTAATTCAAAACAGAGCCAATTATACTGCCAGTTTTACAACAACCAAAACAAAGCCAATCATTCACATGAGTCTTCAATCCACACCATAACTCCATAGATAAGACCTACTACAGCTCTGCACAAACAATTGACTCATACTTTATCCATATAACACATACACATACATATTCATAAAGAAACCGCAAGCCATGCATTCGGAGAAAAAGAACACTATACTCACATCAGCTGAAGCATACAACCCTAACATTCACTAACTGTCAGTACTGTCTCAATTCATTTCATTTCATTTCCAATGGCCAGTCAATTCATTTCCAAAAAACAAATAAACATTCAATACCATCTCAAACAACGGTCCATTCGTAACCGAGTCGAGCTCTTCATGAAAATTCCAACAGCTTCCTAACTGTCAGCTAAACCTACTCTGCTAGTTGTTTCCACTACCCTGCATACACACCTCCAGCAAGAGTTCGCCGTAGACCGCTACATACCTGCATAATAGTTCGACCAGAAGTTCAGGCTCCAAGCAAAGAAAATTGAAAATGCAGAAGAAAAATACATTAACATCACCCTGCACTATTGAATTCAAGTGGAACCTTATGCCCTAACTATTCTTATTCACACCAGCTAAGTATTCGCACGTAAGCTCTAATCACTTTTGCTAGCTAACTTCAATAGGAGTTTTAACCAACTTCTAACTACCTATCATAACTGTCATAACAGAAAAACAATTTAACCAATCATTTGCCAGTTCAACTAACTACCTCATCAAACAGTTATAACCTAACTAACCTAACAGATTCATAACCAGCATTTAACCACCAAAACAGAATTAAAACTAACTATAACCGAATAAATCCTCACCCTCCAATTCATAACAGATTTTCTCAATCCAAGGGCTCTCATCCACTCACCTCTAACTGAATTCTCTCCCTCCCAATCTATATAAACAGAACTTCATCCTCTTCCACTCGGATTCCACATTCACACACCATTTTCACACACTCATTCTCCACCATTACACACGCCACTTTCTCCATTCTCACCTTCACCATCTTCATAACCTCATCTCCATCACCATCTTCTTCATCTTCTCCCTTCAACTCTCTCTGACTTTCACTAAACACGCATCCCTTCAATCATCTTCATCATCCTTCTCTCCACCATAACATACGCCATAACCACCATCTTCAACCTTACACACTTCATTTCTCTCTGCAACATTCATCACCACTCATCTCCGCCACCACTTCATCATCCCACGCCTTTTCACTGATTCATTCTCACTCCTCTCAACGCTCAATCTCTCTGCAACTCAATCTTACTCGCAAGAACAACTCAACAACACGCATCATACAGAAATTGCACGCAGAAGAAAAAAAAAACAAAAAGAGATAGAAGAAGAAGAAGAAGAGAAGAAAATCGGAAGATTCGAGAAGAAGTTTACCTGAACAATCATCTTCTTCTCTTAATCGCGTTTATTTCGCGCCTCCTCCGCATCGAGCTGCTCGATCTTCGCCTCTAGTATTCTAAATCTCCAATCTCCTTCTGCACGTCAGTTTGTTTGAATCAGAGAACGAGAGGGGGGCGAGAGAGAGTCATTGTGTTGTGTTCGTCTTTGTGGTGGCCGGCGATATTTTGATCGGAGAAGAAGGGGCAGTTTGCCGCCGCCGCGTGTAAGAAGGAAAGAGAACGAGAGTGAGAGAGTGAGGGGAAGATGAATCGGTACACTGCTTTACCCTAATTTCCCCTTCCGATATTCCCCTTTTATATTTATTTTATTTTTTATTTTTATTTGTTATTAATTGATTTTATTTAGTAGAATAAAACTAGAAAATTAAGAAAATCTGAAACGAAAAACTGTTGGGCTATTGATTGGGCCCAGCGCCCATAATTACTCATGCACCATCATTTTCAGTTTCTCACCCCCCTGACTTACACCATTTCATATTAGAATTTAGATTTTTAACTTGGTTTTCTCTTATTAATTTTTTCTTGATAATAAAAACACAATAAAAATTGCTAATCTTCTTTTAGGCTTTAATACTAATTTCGACATAAAAAATGATCAATAAAAATATTAGTTTAGGCTATCTTTTTAATTCTTTTTTGGTTAATTGGAATTCAATTCCCTTCATAAAAACCATATGAAAATAGTAGTATTTTTGGTTGAACTTTGCACTAATGTTTGAATTGCCTTCGTATCATTTCCATGCTATTTCTTCGTATAATTGTTGTGTGATTTTGTTGCTAGCTCTCGGCCATATTTTTGGCCTATTTTGTAGATATTCTCATAACTTTAGATTTAGACTTGTAAATAACAATTAGGCTAATACTTAGGTTAGTCCCCCACTTTTTCATTCTTTTTCTTTTACAACATAAAACATCTAATAAATACTCAAATAAAATCCCTATAAAAAATACAAAGAAAATACTTAAAACACTAATAATCAAAGTGAAAATTCTTAAAAAGGGAATGGAAGCTTGAACGTCCCTTGCTTAAGGGAATGTTCGAGTGCTTGGATCTCCCTTGCTTAAGGGTCCCATTCAGGCGTAAGTTCCCAAATTCTAAAAAACACAAACCAAAGAGTAACTCGAGTTTCCGTTGCTTTAGGGATTTCCTCGAAACACTCAAACTCTCTCTCTCTTCTCTCCTTTCTTAAGGGCATTGTTATCTCCGCGCTATTGCATCCTAGGCTGTCCCCTGATGCAAGAGCGCGAGCGTTAACTCCGCCCAACTAAAAAACACAAAAACAAACAAAACTATGGAGCCGAACTACGGCGCTCTGATTCCTGAAAAGGATACGTAGGCATCAAGTCGCGGGGCTTGAACGAGCACATTTGTAAATATTTCCTTCTTTTCCCCGTATTTCTTTTGCATTCATTCGCATATAGGTTTAGACATAGATACACCCTTTAGATAGAAACAAACATAGGTGGATACCATCGAGTACGATGGGCGCGAGGGGTGCTAACACCTTCCCCTTGCGTAACCGACTCCCGTACCTTGATTCTCTGGTCGCAAGACCCTGTTCCTTCCTTTGTTAGGTTTCCTGGTATTCCTTTCCCTTATGGGATAAATATATTGGTGGCGACTCTGTTCATTTTTCGCGAGCGTGCGACACATGGTAGGAGCCTGCTCAGAAGAATTTGCTCTAAGCCAGTGGATTAGCCATTGGGAATCTTCAGTCAGAACAGGAAACTTAGGCTTCCACACAATGATCTCCCAAGAGTGTGCTTCTTGTTCAGCTTTTGAAGCTTCTCCCAGTTCATCAACAAAAGCTTTCTCTTCAAAACAATGCCTGCCTCCAAGGGGACTGTGCCAGAACTCTTCATAGGATCTCAGAATTCCAAGATGACCAGGGGCTTCTGATTCACATATCTTCTGAAGCTTCCAGAACTCATAGTTCATCTGTGTTCTGAACATCCTCCAGAGATTCCTGAGTTCAACATCATCCATCCTGGCATGATGTGCTGCCTTCAAAGTCTCTAAATCTGTCTAAAATCTCAGATTTAACAATTCAAAATGTACACCAACAGAAAATTCCCGGCGGGATTTGAGTCTGGTGATGGCGAAATATGGTCTTAGAAGGAAAGAAGGTTGAGGATCCCTATCGAGACAAAGAGATGATTCTGCTTCATTCTTAGATTCTAACACCACTAACTCAGGTTCAGGACGAGGCATGGGTGTGTAGTTGCAATCACGAAGCAATTGCTCATGTGATGCAGAATTTGGAAGGTTAGAGATGGAGGGATTATTTTGTGAGGGAGAAGGAATGGGTTCATAGTTTGCATGAGGAGGAGGTTGAGAAGTGGAGATATTTGAGTGAGGAGGAAAGAGGGTTTGAAGGGGTTGAATATTAAGAATGAGGGTTTCAAACGAATGATCAGAAGCAACATTGGTTGTGGGCGGAGAGGAAGGAATGAGAACATTTGTGATAGGTGAAGAAGGTGGGGTAAGAACATTGGTTTGGGGAGAAGAAGGAGGTTTGAGAACATGGGTGAGTTGAGGTGTTTTTGTTGGGGCTGTTTCTGGTAGAACTTCTGGTTGAGGGTTAACCGGAGCTTCGGTTGGTACAGATTCTGAATGTAAAACAGATACAGAGACAGGTTCAAAAAGATGTATACCTTTGGACATCTTCTGAAGAGCTTCAAATTCAGCCTCAAGTCTTTTCTGCTTCTTGTTCTTCTTCTCTTCCACAATCTTTTCCTTCCCAAGAGAAATTTCTCTTCTTCTGGCATTTTCCAGTCTTTCTTTTTCTCCATCCACAGCTTCTTGATCTTCAACTTCTTGTTGATTCGCAGCTTCTGGAATTTCTTCTTCTTCTTCTTCCGAATCTACTATTATTAATTTTCTTTTCTTTTTCTTCTTCTTTTCTACATCCTTTCCATCTTCTACATTCTTATTATTTTTCAACTTTCTCTTCTTCTTCTTCTTCTTCTCAGCACCTTCTTGTTCTCTTCCAGCAGCATTCTCATCAACTACTGCAGCAGCTTCTTCTTGGACTTCCTTCTCCTGACTGACAGAAGGGCGATCAAACTTACGTTTTGTCCTTCTTTCTTTCTTTACTACAGCTTCTGGTGCAGCTTCTGAAACATCTTCTGAAACTGCAGGCCTGGAAGTAGAAACTTTCTTGCGATCACCTTTAGCAGGAGCATCTTTGGCTTTATCTTCCTTGAGAGAGTTAAGATATTTAGCCCTAACTCCTGGCAGCTCACTTCTGAAGAATGATTCAAACTCAGCAAGAACAGGATTTCTTTTGCTTCTTGCTCCTAGGAGAGGTTGAGGATTGACTCTAACAGCTTGAATCAGATTCATCTTTCTCAAGGAGTGAGCATTCAAGCAGCTTCCTGTATCAGTAACAGGATCCTTGATAACTCCTTGAGCTTCCAAGTCTTCAACAATCTTGGTATGAATCAGAAGATTGGTGATTATTCTTCCAAAAGGAATAATATTACCTTTCTTCGCTCTGAAGGCATTTCTGGAGTCCCTTACAGCATTCCACATATGATTGAAGATTATGAAGATAATATCGACCTTCTTCTGGGTGGCAATGCAGTACAGAATATATTGCTTCTCTTTGTTGACAAAATCTGCAAAATGGGTTGATTTTCTGTGATAGAAACACCCCAGAAGAATCTTGGTCCAGATTTTGTAGAGATCCTTCATGTCTTTGACACGCTTAGTTTTCTTTACATCTGGGTATAGTTTATTCAGAACGGCATCCCAATCTGCTCTTTGATCCAATTCATACACACCTTCAGGGTTTTTAGATCAAACATCATTCTTAGGATGTTCTCAGTAACAACAACAAACCTTCCATGAACAAACGACAAGATTGATTTAGGGGCAACCACAGCATGCACCCAAAATTCCTTTACTAGTTCTGGGTATACAGGTCCACAGAACTCAGAGAACAAAGAAGTCCATCCTTGAAACAACATATCCTCTTTTAGATGGAACTCATGTTTTTCAAGACTATCAAAGTCCACCGTTAATTCACAGATTACTTCTAACTCATTTCTGGGAATGGAGCAAGAGATAACTGGAACAATTTGTTGTTCTTCTTCTTGAAGATGTAGAGGAATAGAGGAACCAATGTTGAGAGATGATGAAGCAGCCATTAAAGCACTACTGAGATTGCTGGATACTTTTCTGGGTTTGCGTTTAGGGTTTGAGAAAAGGGCAAACAAGTTGCAAAAATGCATGCAAGAAGAGAGAGAATGAGAGCGAAAAAGAGAAACGTTATGATTTGAAATGAATATATAGGGGCGGATTTGAAAAAGAATGCAATTAATTTATGAGAATGAACAATTACAGAATCAATTGAAATCAAATACATTAAATGATGAGTGACATTAGGTGATAGAACATGATATTTGAAATGATTTACACAGTTACCTAGGGCGGCGTCCCATCAGTTTTAAGCACGCTTTTACCTATCGTGTGAACACGTGTTCACCATCAGAAAACACTTGATGACAGCTGTTACAGAATTTGCTTCTGATGAAAGATAGAACTTCTCATCTTCTGATTCTGATCAATTGTTCTGACTATCTTTCTTTAGAAAAGATCTGGTTCTGATAGGATCATCTTTATTTCCAAGAATGACATCTTCTGAGTGAGCAGAGGAGAGTCTAGAAGATCTTCTGACTGTTGGCTCTTCAGAAATTCTGAGATTCTCTAAAGATGCAGCAACTTGATCTTCTAATCCTTTGCTTCTGAGTTCTCCAGCTTCTGATACTTTGCTTCTTGGTTCTTCAGCTTCTGATATATCAATATCTAAATTTGCAAAATTCTCAAACTACTCTGGTTTTTCAAGATCAAGCTTATCATCAAATCTGATATTGATTGATTCTTCTACAACCAATGTTTCAGTATTGTATACTCTGTAGCCTTTAGAGCGTTCAAAATATCCAAGAAGGAAACATTTCTGTGACTTAGAATCAAACTTACCAAGATGATCTTTAGTATTCAGAATGAAACAAACACATCCAAAAGGATGAAAATATGAAATGTTGGGCTTTCTGTTCTTCCATAATTCATAAGGAGTCTTATTTAGAATAGGTCTTATAGAGATTCTATTCTGAATATAACATGCAGTATTTATTGCTTCTGCCCAGAAGTGCTTAGCCATATTGGTTTCATTGATCATGGTTCTGGCCATTTCTTGTAGAGTCCTATTCTTTCGTTCTACAACTCCATTTTGCTGTGGAGTTCTAGGACAAGAGAAATCATAGGCAATACCATTTTCTTTGAAGAACTCCTCAAAGAATCTGTTCTCAAATTCACCACCATGATCACTTATAACCTTTATGATTTTACACTCCTTCTCAGATTGAATCTGAGTGCAGAATTCAAAGAACACTGAATGAGACTCATCCTTGTGTTTTAAGAACTTTACCCATGTCCAGCGGCTATAATCATCTACGATGACTAATCCATATTTCATCCCTCTGACAGATGCTGTTTTGACTGGGCCAAACAGATCAATGTGCAAAAGTTCTAGCGGCCTAGAGGAAGAAACAACATTCTTAGAATTGAATGCAGGTTTGGAGAACTTGCCCTTCTGACATGCTTCGCAAAGAGCATCTGATTTGTATTTCAGATTAGGGTGTCCTCTGACCAGATTTAGTTTGTTAATCTGAGAAATCTTTCTCAAACTAGCACGTCCTAATCTTCTGTGCCAGACCCATTGCTCTTCGGAAACAGACATAAGGCAAGTCACCTTCTGCTTCTCAAGATCAGAAAGATCAATCTTATAAATGTTGTTCTTTCTCTTTCCTGTAAATAGGATTGAGCCATCCTTCTGACTTACAGCCTTGCAAGACTTTTGATTGAAGATTATGTCATAACCATTGTCACTTAATTGACTTATGGACAATAAGTTATGCGCTAATCCTTCTACAAGAAGTACATTAGATATGGAAGGAGAGTTACCAATACTTATGGTTCCAGAGCCAATTATCTTTCCCTTCTGATCTCCTCCAAACTTAACTTCTCCACCAGACTTAAGCACCAGGTCTTGGAACATAGACCTTCTTCCCGTCATGTGTCGCGAGCACCCAGAGTCCAGATACCATGACATGTTGTGCTTTGTCTTCTTTGCTGCCAAGGATATCTGCAACAGAAATTATCTTCTCCTTAGGTACCCACAACTTCTTGGGTCCTTTCTTGTTAGTTTTCCTCAAGTTCTGATTGAACTTGGGTTTAGCATAATAAACAACAGGAGGTACAACATGATATTCTTTGGGTTTAGCAGCATGATGTTTTCTAGGTTGTGTCACATTCTTCTTAGTGTGTGTAGCATGAAAGCTTTTGGCATGTGATGTGAGCCTAATATCATGTGAATGGCCATATTTGAACTGATCATACAATGGCTTGTATGTGATTTTCATATCATCTACAGGTTCAAATTTGTATGGGGTATCACCCTCATAGCCAACGCCAATCCTTTTGTTTCCAGAAACACCATATATCATAGAAGCAAGATGACTTCTGCCAATACTTCTAGATAAAAAATTTCTGAAGCTCAAGTCATATTCTTTCAGAATATGATTGAGACTAGGAATGGATTTTTCTGATTCAGAAGGAGATCCAATATCTTTGGATAATTTTAAAACTTTTTCCTTCAATTCAGAAATTTCCACTTCCAGCTTCTTAGTTTCAGAATCAAATAGCTTTTTCAGCTTTTTGTATTTGATACTAAGATGAGCCTTGAGTTCCAGAAGTTCTGTTAAACTGGAAACTAACTCTTCTCTAGATAGTTCAGAAAATACCTCTTCAGAATCTGATTCTGATGTAGATTTTTATCCATCATCAACTATGCCCATCAGTGCAATGTTTGCCTGCTCGCCTTCAGAGTCTGATTCTGATTCTGAATCTGAATCATCCCATGTTGCCATAAGACCTTTCTTCTTATGAAACTTCTTCTTGGGATTCTCCTTCTGAAGTTTTGGACACTCGTTCTTGTAATGTCCAGGCTCATTGCACTCATAGCAGACAACCTTCTTCTTGTCAGATCTTCTGTCACCAGAGGATTCTCCTCGTTCAAATCTCTTTGAACTTCTGAAGCCTCTGAAGTTCCTTTGCTTGCTCTTCCAGAGTTGGTTTACCCTTCTGGAGATCATAGATAGTTCATCTTCTTCTTCTGATTCTGATTCTTCAGAATCTTCTTCTTCAGCCTGAAAAGCGTTAGTGCATTTTTTATAATTAGATTTTAATACAATAGACTTACCTTTCTTCTGAGGTTCATTAGCATCCAGCTCAATTTCATGACTCCTCAGAGCACTGATCAATTCTTCAAGAGAAACCTCATTCAGATTCTTGGCAATTTTGAAAGCAGTCACCATAGGACCCCATCTTCTTGGCAAGCTTCTGATGATCTTCTTGACATGATCAGCCCATGTTGTCATACCCCAATTTTTGACCTAAGATACCACCTCATATCATTGCATATGCATCATTTGCATCTCTAACAAATTGCATAGTTTGTGTTTGCTACTTGTGACTCAGCAGGGATTTAATCAAGAAATCACTCATCAGTACAAGCAACAATCAACTAGGGTTTTGTTCTCCCTTCATCTCAAATGAATCATCTTCATCAATAATCAACATTTGGTCCTCAGAGATTCATTTCAACAAGCTCAAAGGCTTTGAATCAACCATATTAGGGTTTTGACTGAAGATAGCATACTCTTAACTTTTGCTCAGAATTTGACCTAATGGCTTGGGACATGACCTCAAGACCCCAAGTGCATCATTTTGACCTAATCCATTGGCTTAGAACATCTCCTACACAAGGATTGATCAACAGTGAAATTTCAAATCATCAGATTAGGGTTTTGAACTATCAGGGACTAAAATCAGGGATCACATTTGGGAAACCCTAAAAATCCCCAGGAAGTCAATCAAAGGTTTCAATCACCCTCAAATAATCCCTATGACAATATACAATGGAAATTGCATCTCAATTCAAGATCCACAGACGTCAATTTCATCAGGTCGACAATTAGGGTTTTTGACCTAATTCACTGAACAACTGACTTTTTAATCAGGACATGGTGCCACAACTCAAACCATGGCTCAATATCCTCTAATGCTTCAATATGATTCATTCATACCATTCATTTGGTGAGGGTAGCCTGTTTCATTTGAAATCTCCAGAAACGCGATTCGACTAAAAAAGTCAACTGTACAAGAACACCATTGACTTTTGAGGAATTTTGGTCAACCATGACTTTTGAAGTTTTGAATCATCAATATATGATATATGAAGTCATTTGATCAAGAAAAATCAAGAAAATCAATCAAAAATCAAAAAGTCAAAAGTTTGACTTTTCATACTTAGAAAAATTTCTAAGTGTTTTTCATGGTTTTTTCCAAACTTTGGAGGGGAATAACTCAAAATTTCACCTACAAACTGAAAAAAACTTCCAACATGAAAGTTGTAGATTTTGATCCAATAAACAACTTTGACACATATAATTTTTTTCCATAAGATCAACCATTTAAGAGATATGGAGCTTCAAAGTTGGTATCTTATGAAAATTGCACTTAAAACTTCATTTTCTTCAAAGTTCATGGAACTTTTTCACCCATTTCCTTAAGAGACTTGAGGAAACTTTCAACTAGGATTTTGAAGTGTGTAACATGAGCTTTCCAAAATGTCAAAGAGCATGAAAAAATATGGAGTGTAGCCATGGTTTTGAATTTTGACATTAGTGAACTTTTCACTTGAAATTTCAAGTCATTTTGCCAAAGTTATGAACCATTTTGCCAAATGATCCAAGTAATGATGCATAGATGCAATAATTGGAGATATTTTTCTGATTTGAGATCAGAATGGAAGAGGATAAGAAGCTAGAGTTTTAACCATGGTTTAGTCACTTTTAACCATGTGCATTAAATGTAAAGATTCCATTTTATCTTCAAATGCCAAATCACCAATTCTTGATCAACTTGCAAAGCTTTGTATTCAGAAACCTTGGCCTATAAATAGAGGTCCTTACCTCATTCAAATTCACACCAAAACCTCACAAAAGATAGGTTTCTCTCTTCTTTCTTGAATTACAAGTTTCATAAAGTTTCAAAGAGGAGAAAATGCAAGTTCCATCCCTTGCAAGTTCTGACCAAAGTGATGCTTCCCACAAACCATAAACATCACATATGATGTGTTTGAACCATCCATACACCCCAAAAACACCTAAAACTCAAAATCACTACCTCACTTTCCAAATATGCATAACATGAGACTTATCATGCCAAATTTTATTTAAGCTCATTTCTGACCAAGTTAATCATCCAAACACCATCCATGTACCATATATGAACTATCCCAATCATCATCCATGATCTGAAACATCAAAATCATCAAATTCGATCCTCACACCATAGCTCTGCAGATCGGGTGCCACAAACTGATCAAAAGGTTTTCAGTTCATTCCAAGACTTCAAACATGTTCCATAAGGTCCACTGAAGGTGTTCAGATCAAGAAACAACATCTGGAATCCCTCATTTGCAGAATTCGATTTCCAGTTTTGACATTTTTAAGGTAAGCTCTCTTGAACTTCAAACTCTATCATACATGCATCATAAATGAAAAACTGCCATACTATCTTGTTTCTGCACATGCATGGATCATTAACCCTCAATCAATTGCCAATTATCTTGCACAAACACGATTTCAGATTGAATTAGGGAATTAGGGTTCTTCGTGTTCATCAGAAAATTAATGATCTTAGAGTGAAAATAAATGAAATTAAATGATACCATCATGTTCCTTGTGGAAAATCGAGCAAGATAGGCTATTCACTTGATCAAAACAATCCAGTTTTCAGAATTTTCAAATTCAAATTAGGGTTGTGTTCTTGGCGCCATATTTTTGAAACTGAAATTTGGAAATCATCTCAAAATATATTTTAATTCGTTGCAAGTATTAACAGACCACGCGCGTGGTCCAGTTGGCTAAGTTTTTGGATAATAACCTCAAGGTCACGAGTTCAACACTCCTAGGGGCCAAACCATTTTTTTTACACTATTTTTTCTTCATTTTCTTTAACAACTTTAATTAATTATTTAACCAATGAAATTAATTCATTTTTCATTCATTTTTTACACACTTCTTGTTTAACACATATATTTTAAGAATATCAAAAAAAATCATCAAAAAATATTTATTTGATACATTTTTTAATAGTTTTAAAATGACTTGTTTTTAAGTAATTTTAATACTTTTAAATATTATTTTTCATTTGATTTTCAAAGTTAATCACTTGTAAATATTTTTTGAAGCAAACCCTAATCATCTAAGTGTTAATTGAGGATAATCTTTTGTTTATCTTGATTAAATTGACTTCTTTCAAAATTCAAATCGTTTTAAAACGAGCAATCGCGTTTCTTTTCAAAAAAAAACGATAAACCATTTCTTTTTGAAACTACTGATTAAATCTTTTTAATTGATCAATTGATTTTCAAAACGATGTGGGGCCTCTCGAATATTAGAGAGTGTAAGACCCACTCCTTTTTCCTTTTGTACAGTTTTTTTTTAAAACAATAAACTTCTTTCAAAACAAAAACTTTCAAACAGTTTTTCAAACGACGCATCTTTTAACAAATAATTAACCATGTTTCATAAAATATACCACGGGCCTCCATGTAGGTATAAGTCCCAAGCCCCTTTTGTACATACCCATTCCAGTACATGAAATTAGGTATTTCATTGTACGCCTTTTGTACATATCTCAATCAATCTGTTTTTAACTTTGAATAACAAACCAAAAATGAAGGTTTTCTTTAAATCTTCCCAAAAATACCATGGGCCTCCATGTAGGTATAAGTCCCAAGCCCTTTGTAAATACCTGTTTACATAGCTTTGAATAAACTCAAAGGACCTCTCCTCGAGTATAAGTCCCGAGCCCCCGTGTATTCAAATGGATCATGCTTACAGGTATATTTCCTTCATAAACTCCATTATATACACACACTTTGTCATATATGTATAACTGTTCATATTTGTTCATGTACTTGTTCATATTTGTTCGTATTTGTTCATACTTGTGATTGTGTTATATGTGTGCTTGTTCAACTTAGTACAACACTAGGTTCCCCATAGCCTCCTATTGGGCTTCGTGCAAAGAATCTCCCTAGTTTAGGTTAGGACATAGAGTATGGTTTCCCGGTGAAATCGCTCTAAGAGCTCAAACCAACTATACCACGCCTCCCCTTGGGCTTTGTACAAACGAGTGACCCTCCCATAGCCTCCTCTTGGGCTTACAATGCAAGGACCCTCGATAGTCCCTCCCATAGCCTCCTCTTGGGCTTACAATGCAAGGACCCTCGGACAGCCTCCTCTTGGGCTTCGTACAAGGACCCACGGGCTTCTTATAAGCATCCCCAATATCCAAAACAAATACCCTAGGAGATTAGACATTTTTCATCTCTATGATAGGAGTATCTCATCTATATCATCACAAACAATCAAACAATCAATCAAACTTTTTTGCCACAAGGCTGGCTAATCAATCAAACTGTTTTACCACCGTACTGGATGATTAATCAAAGTTTTTGTCACAAGGCTGACTTCATTGAAACTTTTGCCACAAGGCTGGCTGATTAATCAAAGTTTTTGTCACAAGGCTGACTTCATTGAAACTTTTGCCACAAGGCTGGTTAAACAACAAAAACATCTTTATCATTCTAAGCACCCTAAGTGGCATGGCCCCGGGCTTATAATGAAAAGATTTTCAAACAAAAATCAAACAGATGTATGTGATGATATAGATTAGATACATCGAACATTTAGATGACATTTGTCTCTTTTCCTTTGCTTCCACTAGCATAAGTGGGAACTACGATTGCTCTGACTTTCTCAACATCCCTTTGAGAATACATAGGCACAAGGTCGATCCTTGGCGAGCAAAACAAAACAAAAAAAACCATTCAAACCTTAGCACCCGTAGACCCCGAGATACAGATGCTCTGATTCCCTCTAAGGGATATGTATGCAGAGGATCGCGATGATCTTTGCGAGCATAATCAAACAAACACCTTAGGTCCCACCTATCTCACAAGAACCTTTCAATAACATGGAATGAAAAACAAAACAAAGAAACCTATAGAGTACTATAGATACGTTGGGTGCTAATACCTTCCCTTCGTATAACCAACCCTCTTACCCAAAGATCTCTCCCCCCACTTTTAGGTTATTGCAACTTTTTTCCTTTTCCTCTTTTGGAAACAATAAAAAGTTTGGTCCGTACAAAAGAAAAATCATTTTTTTGAGCACTCGAGCCCAAAGAAGGCATCAGGTGTCTCATTTAGAAAAGACAACGATTTTTCGCCCGCGACAGAAAAATGGCGACTTCACTGGGGACCATCTTTTTATTGTTTCCAAAGGAAGGGTTAATTCTATTTGCTTTATTTTTCATTTCATTTTTTGTTATATGTGTGGTTCTGGTTCTGTTACTTGCGTGGTTCTGTTACAAGTGATACATTATGGACAAATCCTAACCCGGATTAAGTACACATAAGAAATTAGGTGGAGGGTATAGTCATGTGCAGGCGCACGTGAGAATCCTTCCGCTCAGTGGAGGTTCCTTGTTTGTAATATATGTTTAGCGAGTTAATTGCGAAGACATTGTTGCTTTCATTGAACTGTAGAAGCTGAGTTGGCTGTAGAACCCCAACCCATCCTGGCCTTATTAGGTTGTGGTGCAGAAACTATTCAGGTGAAGACTTGGATTAGTTGTCATGCGGAGAACCACACTCAGACGAGTTTTTCTTGAGAATATTGCTGGCTCATGAGTTTAATTGTGGAAAGTCGGTAATATCCGAAAGAAAAATGTAGACTCTGACGTATCAGTAGAACATGTTTTGCAGGTGATTAACTAGAACTATCCCATATTTGGTTCTCTGACCTCATGCTCGTGACGCTGGACCTTTGAACCTGTCTGTACCATGTTACCATGTTTGTGTTGCCATGTTTACAGTACCATGTTTGTGTTACCATGTTCGCTTTACCATGTTTGAATATGTGGCATCCATGCATCCATGCATTCATACATCCATAAAAAATAAAAAAAAAATCTTTTTCCATAAAAACATGATTTTTTCCAAACAATTAGAGAATTTTCTTTGCAAACATTATAGGATTAGGTTATGGAGTGGGTAAAAAGGCATACCAAGAGGTACGGTTTCAAAGAGCCTAATGTGGAAAGACTGAAAGAGTTAGCGTCTTTTGTACAAGATCCTTCTGATTTTAGGAAAAGCCATGGAAAGCTTTTGCCTATCTTGAACACTCATGTTGATGAAGGACTTCTCAAAACTCTGGTTCAGTTTTATGATCCCGTCTACTGGTGTTTTACCTTTCCAGACTATCAGTTGGTACCAACCTTGGAAGAATATGCCAATCTTTTGGGTATTCCTGTGTCTGACAAAATACCTTTCAATGGTTTGGAAGCCATTCCTAAGTCACCAGTCATTGCAACAGGTATCCACTTGAAGAAATCTGAAATAGAGAGTAATTGGACTACCAAAGGAAACCTTCCAGGTTTGCCTTCACAGTTTCTAATAAAGAGAGCCTTTGATTTCATCGAGACTGGTAGCATGATAGCTTTTGAAGCTGTACTAGCCTTGCTCATTTATGGGTTGGTTCTGTTTCCCAATATCGACGACTTTGTTGATATCAATGCCATAAAGGTCTTTTTGAATGGAAATCCCGTTCCGACTCTGCTTGGTGACATGTATTTCTCTGTCCATCATAGGAATCACCAAGGTGGTGGAATTATTGTATGTTGTGCACCTCTGTTGTTTAAATGGATTGTTTCACACTTACCTAAGTCTCCCATTTTCACGGAAAACCGGGAAGGTTTACGTTGGTCTCAAAGACTTATGTCTCTTACTAATAATGATATTCAGTGGTATACCTTGGCTCGCTGCGGTACAGAAACCATTGAAAGTTGTGGAGAATTCGCCAACGTACCCCTCATTGGTACACAAGGAGGAATTAACTACAATCCGGTCCTAGCCCGACGACAACTCGGATATGCAAATTCAACTAAACCCATTGGCCCTACAGTGGAAAGCTACTTCTATCAGGAAGGAAATGATCCTCAAGGGTTGAAGACAAAAATGGTGAAAGCCTGGTACGACATCCGATGGAAAGAAAAAGGTGAGATAAAGAACTGTATTGCTACGAACGCCTATACCTGTTGGGTGAAGAAAAGAGCAAGGGAGTTTCAAATGCCTTATGATTATGAAAAACCATGTTCCCTGTGGTACCTCAACGACCCAACATTCCTGCTATGGAGGAATACCAAGACACTCTGACCAAGATGAGGATAGAAAAAGACGCTTGGGAAGAAAAATTTCGAAAAACTGATGTGGAAAACAGAAAGTTGAAGAAACAAGTGAAAGAACATGAAGAAACTCTCTATTATCAGGATGGATGGCTCATGAACAAAGATGAGAAGATCCGTCGAAAAGATGCCGCAATCAGAAGATACATCAAAGAAAGCAAGAAAAAGCTTGAAGGCTCAACAAGCAACGCTCCAACTCCTGACAATTGGAAGAATGTGGTTGACAAGCTGAGAGCTGAAAAGGCCGAGTTGAAAGCTTACTATGGGAAAGAAATCATGAAGCTCAAGCTGCACAATGCATTTGGTTCTTCGTCTGATGAAGATGTTTAGGATTTGTTTAGATTTTCATGTATCATTTGATTCTGTAAGGAGCTACGCTCCAATGTTGTAACATTTCCCATTATTTCAATAAAAGAATTGTTTGTGTTCAAATATTTGCAAAGAAAATAATCTTTAAAATGTTTGGAAAAATCATAAATTTTCTCTTTGCATTCATCATTCTGCATATCGAGTCTGTTGTATAGAGTCTCATCTTTTGGATCTTTCTCCATTAGATCGTCAAGCTGTCGCGTCTCAAAGTTTCTCGACCGCGCTCGCAATCAGATCACAGATACAATACTCGTTCAAGCAGAAGAAGAGTAATGGAACACTCTGAACAAGAGAATATTGAGCTTCGTGGTACAGTGACCATCCTTCAGGAAAAGTTGGAAAATCTCACTACTCTGGTTGACTCCTTGATGGCCGCACAGAATCAGCCGCCGCCACCCAACAGTCAAGCAACGGTAACATCTGAAGTCACTACTCCAGTTTCTACAGTTGCATTCGGTATTCCATCTTTCTCCATGCCAGAAGGTTGGGGCCCGCCTTTCAGCTTTGGTACAGGTTTCCGCCATAATTTCTCTGGGGTTCAAACAGCTACAACTGAAGCGCCTGCTGCGCAAGGTTCGGCGTTTATTCAGCATTCAGGGGTAACTTTTTCCCAAATCACTATGGCACTTTCTCAACCCACTATGACAGTTCCGACCCCTACGGTTCACACTGTTCCTTATGATGGCAATGAGATTTATCATAATCAAGGTGATAGCACAAATCAGCGTAATCTTGTGGGAGATCTCCAAGAGCAGTTTAACAAGATGCAGTTGGAAGTCAAAGCTATCCGTGGGAAAGATTTGTTTGGAAAGAATGCCCAGGAGCTATGTTTGGTTCCCAGTGTACAAATACCGGCTAAGTTCAAGGTCCCTGACTTTGAGAAGTACAAAGGTAGTTCTTGTCCACAAATTCATCTTGTGATGTATGCCAGAAAGATGTCTACTTATGCAGATAATCATCAGTTGCTTATCCATTACTTTCAAGACAGTTTGACTGGTGCCGCACTGAAGTGGTACACAGGTTTGGATAGCACCAATATTCGAACTTTCAACGATCTAGGTGAGGCCTTTGTCCGACAATACAAATACAACTCGGATATGGCTCCAGACAGAGATCAGCTTCGGTCCATGGCTCAGAAAGATCATGAAGCTTTCAAAGAGTATGCCCAACGATGGAGAGAAACTGCTGCTCAGATTAATCCACCGTTAAAAGAGAAAGAGATGACAAAGATCTTCTTGAATACTCTCAGTCCGTTTTATTATGAACGCATGATTGCTAGTGCTCCAAGTGATTTCACCGAAATGGTAAACATGGGGATGCGTCTAGAAGAAGGAGTCCGAACCGGACGTCTAACTAAAGAAGGTGGATCTTCAAGCGGAACCAAAAAGTTCGGAAGTGGTTTCCCAAAGAAGAAAGAACAAAGTGTTGACATGGTATCCCAAGGGAGGCCAAGAGGAAATGTCAGTCGTCAACGACAGGTTGCTGCTATCACACCAGTCGTTAATACAGCGCCAAATCCGGGATTTACCCCGCAGTATCAACAACAGCCTCGACAACAGGCTCAACAACTTAACAACAATCAGAATCGTGTGCAAAGAGCTCCACAGTTTGATCCGATTCCAATGACCTATACAGAATTGTACCCTGCTTTGATTGAAAAAGGTCTCGTTCAAACTAGAGCACCACCACCAGTACCTGAGAGACTCCCATGGTGGTACAAAGCAGAGGTCTCATGCCCTTATCATCAAGGAGCACCTGGCCATGATCTTGAGCATTGCATAGCTTTGAAATATGAAGTTCAGAGGTTGGTTAGATCTAATCTTCTCTCTTTCAGAAATTTGAACCCTAATGTGCAAGCAAATCCGCTGCCCAATCATGGAGGGCATGTTGTAAACATGGTATATGGATGTCCTGGCCAATACCGAGTCTATAATATCAACTTCTCAAGAGCAGATTTGGTACAAATGCACGCTACTCTTTGTCGGGGGCAGAATTTTCGCCAGCATCAATACGGTTCCTGTAGAATATGTTGTGTGGATCCTCACGGGTGTTCAATTGTGAGAAGAGATCTCCAAGTTTTGCTAGATAATGGTACTATTGAGATCTACAGAAATAGGGATGAAAATGAAGTTAACATGATAGGATGTTATCCGCATGAGCTTTTAGTCTCATATATCAACTCGGAAATGCCTACAGTTAACGTCATCGTTCCTCATTTCAACATGCCTGAGCGCATGGAAGTTACTTACAACAAGCCGAAGGTTCCAATTGCTCCTTTGATCATTTGTCTACCTGGACCTGTTCCTTATGACTCTGACAAGGTAGTTCCATACAACTACAATGCAACAATGATAAAGGATGGACAAGAAGTTCCTTTACCAACTCTCTCCTCTGTCGAAAACATCGCTGATGTGAGTCGAGTAACAAGAAGTGGACGTATGTATACTCCACTACCTTCAAAGCAGCCTAGTACTCCTATAACTGGGCAAAATCCTGTTAATACACCAGTGGGGAATCCTATGGAAACTCCTGTCAGTAATACAAACACTGATGTTGGTCAATCCAGTGGAACCAATGTGAATCCTGATTTTGATGAAATTTTGAAGCTTATCAAAAGAAGTGAATATAAGATTGTGGATCAGCTTATGCAGACTCCTTCAAAAATCTCAATACTTTCATTGCTGTTAAACTCAGAAGCCCACAGGGAAGCCCTGATGAAGGTCTTGGATCAGGCTTTTGTAGATCATGATGTGACTGTTGATCACTTTGATGGGATAATAGCCAACATAACAGCTTGTAACAATTTAAGCTTCTGTGATGAAGAACTCCCCGAGGAGGGTAAAAATCACAATCTTGCTTTGCACATTTCTATGAACTGTCAGTCAGACTCTTTGTCCAATGTGTTGGTAGACACCGGATCTTCCTTGAATGTGATGCCAAAGACGACTCTTGCTCGCTTGTCTTACCAAGGGATTCCTATGAAATTCAGTGGTGTAGTAGTCAAAGCATTTGATGGATCGCGAAAATCTGTTATCGGCGAAGTCAACCTTCCCATGACAATTGGTCCACATACATTTCAAATCACTTTCCAGGTCATGGACATTCAAGCTGCTTATAGCTGTCTGTTAGGGCGACCATGGATCCATGAAGCAGGGGCAGTAACTTCGACGCTCCATCAAAAGCTAAAATTTGTAACAAATGGAAAATTGGTAACAATAAGTGGAGAACAAGCCTTAATGGTGAGTCATTTATCCAATTTCTCTTTCATCAGTGCTGATGATGTGGAAGGAACTCAGTTCCAAGGTCTCTCTTTAGAAGACGAATCTTCCAAAAAGAAAGCATCAATCTCTTCTTACAAAGAGGCGGTGAAAGTAGTGAAAGATGGAACTACCACTGGCTGGGGGCAAGTTGTTATCCCTACCAAGAATGAAACCAGAGCAGGTCTCGGATGTTCACCAACATTCTCAAACTGCACCAAGAAGGATGAAACCCTTCGTCCGATCAAAGAAACTTTCATTAGTGGAGGATTCCTTAACCCAATTCCTCAAGAGGTTAATGTCCTTATCGAAGAATGCATCGAAGAAGGTCTACCTGATCCTGAAGAAGAATGGAAATGTTATCTCAATGACTCGGGATACATATCTCAGGAAGAACCCTATCCTCCTTCAGAGAAAACAAGTGCTAAAGAAATTCCGCCTATTCCTGCAGAGATCTGGGACACCTTGGGACAACCAAGTGGCAAATTTGATTATATGGTGAAATACACTGCACCTGAAAGTTCAAAGATTGCGATTGAAGACATCCAACCAACTGGATGGGGAGATTCCTTCGAATATAATAGTCAACCAGAAGAGGCTTATCAGCCCTGTCAATTTCCTCAGCAGCTTGAAATTACTGAAGGTTTCAGCTTCAATGCATCTGCCAAGGTTTATAATCCTGAAGATGGTTATTATCACATAAATGCCATTTTTGAAGATGAAGGGGAAGATGGCCCCGCAGTTGACTCAGAAAGTGTCGTTGACAATGAGTCTCTTCATCCTGAAGACTGGGAAGAACACCCTGAAAATTTTGAAGATTGTGACTCGTCTTATGCTCTTCAAAAAGTAGAAGAAGACCGTTTCAACTCTACAAAGAACAAGGTTGACAAACCAGGACCTTCAAATCCTGCTCGACCAGCGGTCAATGTCATTACTGAAGATAATTCTGGGGAGAATTTTCCTGAATACATAATGCACAGAGGAGTTCGTTGCTACTGGAAGGCTGTTGACGTTCCGAATGTTGTTCGCCGCTCAAAGTAATCACCTCGTTGTTATTTTGACCTCCTGCCTTGCCCAAAGCAGAGAGATGTTTTATAGGGCTTTGCTTTTAAATATTCCGCCCAAATAACTTTGTGTATAGGGCTTTGTTTTAAAAGTTTCCCTCTTTGTCCTGCCCAAGGCAAATGAGTTTGTGTTTAGGGCTTTGTTTCAAAAATGAATCATAAATAAAGTGTCATTTTGAATTCCCTACATTATATGTTTTATTTTTGCTTTTTCTGGAAATGGTAATCCTAAAAAACCAAGAAAAAAAAAAAAAAAAACTTTCCAAAAAAAATCTGCATACACTCCTGCATTCATAAATTTTCTGAAATAAATATAAATCACATGTGCAGATTTACTATTGATAAACCCATTGAATGCAATAACCCTATGCCCTCTCCCAACTTTGAGTTTCCTGTGTTCGAAGCCGAAGAAGAGGAAGAAGAGGAGATCCCGGACGAGATCTCTCGATTACTTAAGCACGAGGAAAGAGCCATTCTGCCTCACAAAGAGCCTTTAGAAAAGATCAACTTGGGTTCTGAAGAAGACAAAAAAGAAGTGACCATTGGATCGCTGCTTGATACTGATATCAAGAGTAAGTTGACAGACCTTCTCAAAGAATATGTTGACGTGTTTGCCTGGTCCTACCAAGACATGCCTGGGTTGGATACCAATATTGTTCAGCATTACTTGCCATTGAAGCCAGAATGTCCGCCAGTTAAGCAGAAATTACGAAGGACTCACCCTGATATGGCTAACAAGATCAAAGCGGAAGTTCAAAAACAGCTCGACGCAGGTTCTCTAGTCACCTCAGAGTATCCTCAATGGTTGGCTAACATAGTGCCAGTTCCGAAGAAAGATGGTAAAGTTAGAATGTGTGTTGACTACCGTGACTTGAACAAGGCCAGTCCAAAAGATGACTTTCCACTACCACATATCGACATGCTGGTCGATAACACCGCTAAGTTCAACGTCTTTTCCTTCATGGACGGGTTCTCCAGTTATAATCAGATCAAGATGGCTCCTGAAGACATGGAGAAGACATCTTTCATCACCCCATGGGGTACCTTTTGCTACAAAGTAATGCCGTTTGGATTGAAGAATGCAGGCGCAACTTACCAAAGGGCAATGACTACTCTCTTTCATGACATGATGCATAAAGAAATTGAAGTTTATGTGGACGACATGATAGCCAAGTCCAGCACAGAAGAAGAACATATCGAATACCTTTTGAAGTTGTTTCAACGGTTAAGGAAATATCAGCTTCGCTTGAATCCTAACAAATGTACTTTTAGGGTTAGATCTGGAAAACTCTTGGGTTTCATTGTCAGCCAAAGAGGTATCGAAGTAGATCCCGACAAAGTCAGAGCTATTCAAGAGATGCCTGCACCAAAAACAGAAAAGCAAGTAAGAGGATTTCTCGGACGATTGAACTATATCTCCAGATTTATCTCTCAAATGACTGCTACTTGTGGGCCAATTTTCAAGCTTCTCCGCAAAGATCAAGGGGTTGTATGGACTGAAGATTGCCAGAAAGCGTTTGACAGTATCAAAGAGTACCTGTTAGAACCACCAATATTGATTCCTCCAGTTGAAGGAAGACCATTAATCATGTACCTTACTGTGTTAGAAGAATCCATGGGTTGTATGCTTGGACAGCAAGATGAAACCGGTAAGAAGGAGCATGCCATCTATTACCTGAGTAAGAAATTCACAGATTGTGAGTCTCGTTACTCCATGCTCGAAAAAGCATGTTGTGCTTTGGCTTGGGCTTCAAAACGTCTCCGCCAATACATGATCAACAATACTACTTGGTTAATCTCCAAAATGGATCCGATCAAGTATGTCTTTGAAAAGCCTGCCTTAACAGGAAGGATTGCCCGATGGCAAATGCTGTTATCCGAATATGACATTGAATACCGTGCTCAAAAAGCGGTTAAAGGAAGCATTCTCGCCGATCATTTGGCGCATCAACCAATTAATGAATATCAATCTCTCAAGTTTGACTTTCCTGATGAAGATGTCTTGTACTTGAAGATGAAAGATTGTAACGAACCATTACCTGAAGAAGGTCCTGATCCTGGATCAAGATGGGGCCTAATTTTTGATGGAGCTGTTAACGCTTTTGGCAATGGAATTGGGGCAATTATCATCACTCCTAAGGGTACTCATATCCCATTCTCTGCCAGATTGCTATTTGATTGCACCAACAACATCGCAGAATATGAAGCTTGTATCATGGGTCTCGAAGAAGCCATTGACTTAAGGATCAAGATCCTCGACATATATGGAGATTCAGCCCTCGTGATCAACCACATCAAAGACAAATGGGAAACTTACCACCCTGGCTTGATTCCCTACAGAGATTATGCAAGACGTCTGTTGACTTTCTTCAACAAGGTTGAATTGCATCATATACCTCGAGATCAGAATCGAATGGCAGACGCCTTGGCTACTCTATCTTCCATGTTCAAAGTCAGTCACTGGAATGATGTGCCTAAAGTCAGAATCACGCGCCTTGAAAGGCCCGCCTATGTGTTTGCAACTGAAGCAGTCATCGATGATAAACCGTGGTTCCACGACATCAAACGCTTCCTTCAAACTCAAGAGTACCCACTTGGGGCATCAAACAAAGATAAGAAAACTCTAAGGAGACTTTCTGGCAGTTTCTTCCTGAACGGAGATGTGCTATACAAAAGAAACTTCGACATGGTTTTGCTCAGATGCGTGGACAGACACGAAGCAGACATGTTAATGCATGAAGTGCATGAAGGGTCCTTTGGAACTCATTCAAATGGGCATGCAATGTCCAAAAAGATCTTAAGAGCAGGATACTATTGGTTGACAATGGAATCTGACTGTTACAAACATGTGAAGAGATGTCACAAGTGCCAGATCTACGCAGATAAGATCCATGTGCCACCGACTCTACTCAACGTTCTATCATCTCCATGGCCTTTCTCCATGTGGGGTATCGATATGATTGGAATGATCGAACCGAAAGCTTCAAATGGTCATCGTTTCATCTTGGTAGCAATTGATTACTTCACCAAAAGGGTCGAAGCAGCATCTTACGCCAATGTTACAAGACAAGTGGTTGTGAGGTTTATCAAGAATAACATCATTTGCCGATATGGTGTTCCCAGTAAGATCATTACTGACAATGGTTCAAACTTGAACAACAAGATGATGAAAGAATTATGTGAGGAATTCAAGATTGAGCATCATAACTCTTCTCCTTACAGACCAAAAATGAACGGCGCCGTCGAAGCCGCCAACAAGAACATTAAGAAGATCGTCCAGAGAATGGTCGTCACTTACAAAGACTGGCATGAGATGCTGCCATTTGCTTTACACGGGTACCGTACTTCAGTGCGTACTTCAACAGGGGCAACTCCCTTTTCTCTAGTATACGGCATGGAAGCTGTGCTCCCCGTAGAAGTTGAAATCCCATCAATGAGAGTCCTCATGGAGACTAAGTTATCAGAGGCTGAATGGTGTCAAAGCAGATACGATCAGTTGAACTTAATCGAAGAAAAACGTATGAATGCTCTATGCCATGGACAATTATACCAAGCAAGGATGAAACAAGCTTTCAACAAAAAGGTTCGACCTCGTGAATTTCAAGAAGGCGACCTCGTGCTTAAAAAGATCTTGTCTTTTCAACCAGATTCTAGGGGCAAATGGTCTCCTAATTACGAAGGCCCGTATGTTGTCAAAAGAACATTTTCTGGCGGCGCCATGATTCTTGCAACCATGGATGGTGATGAACTCCCACATCCCGTGAAGGCTGACGCAGTCAAGAAATACTTTGTCTAAAAAAATACAAAAGAACAGCTCGGTAAGTCGAAAACCCGCAAAGGGCGACTTAGGCAAAAATGAGCGTCTCGGTGGATTGAAAACCCGAAAGGGCGGTCCAGGCAAAAATTAGAGACAATAAACAGAAAAAATTCATCCTGGTAGATTGAAAACCTGAAAAGGCAATCTAGGCAAAAATTAGGGATTCATGACAAAGTAACTGCATCAGTCCATACTTCGTCACCTGAGGAGTCTTTTTCATCAAAGGATCTTCGATCAAATCATCGCCAATCTGAAGCAACAAGCACAGTTGGAACTCAAAGTTGTTAGGGGGAATAGTGGTTATTGCTTTCAATGTAGCCTTTTCCGCATAATTACCATTTCCAACTTTTGTAAATACTCCGTGGAATCATGCCTTTAGCTGATTACCGTCCTATTAAATAAATTTGAGCCTTGTGCCCATTTGTTTGCAATCTTTAATTTCTTTCAGCTTGCAAAATGACGCTTTAATTGTGTTATTCACTTTTGAAACAAAAAAAGAAAAAAATAAGTTTTAAATGAATTTACTTCACTTTTCTTTTTCAAAATAAAAGCGAAATTTTCCTTTGAGTTGTGAACAACGGAAGGAACATCAGCAGTCGTCTCCACAGGATGAACAAAAGGATTCTCCCTGAAAAATTGTTGAGACAACGGTATTCTTGTCCCAGAAAAGAATTCTTGAAGCAATTATCCCTCGAGGTAAAGAAGCTCTTCTATCCCCAGTAAAGAAGCTCTTCTATCCCCAGTGAAGAAGCTCTTCTATCCCCAGTGAAGAAGGTCTTCTATCCCCAGTGACGAAGATTTTACATCTCCAGTGAGGAGGTTCTTCCATCTCAATAAGAAAAGATGCTTACCTTCCCCAGCGAAGTCTAAAGCACGCAGCATCATTCATCACCTGTGTTATCTACACCGTGTTGAAGAACATTTGCCAAGTATCTGGTTGTATTGTGACGTCGGTCCCTCTCCAGTATACTTCTTTGTCTGTCAGTATTGTCAGCATGCATGCTACATTCATGACATTCATCATTCATACATATTTGCATCATTTATGCATCATTGCATTTTTCAAATGTCTGCTTAAAATTACTTGTTTAGGATATATCTATCCTCAAAAAAAAAAAGAAAAAAAAGAAGAAAAAGAAACAAGTATGGGCGTGTCATCTCTCCAGTAGGCTGTCACCCATAAGCAGAAATAACATCCTTTCTTTCTCCAGTTCCCCACTGAGATCATTCCTCGTGGAAGAAGGTTGCTTTAGTTTCTCCTCTCAAAACAAAGGAGAAAATACCCATTCGAGTTCATTCCTCATGGGTACAAAGTCTTGTTTGACTGTCTCTTTCCAATTCATTCTTGGTTAGAACCTTGTCTTTACCAAAGATTCAAATTCCGATTCTCCAAATAGAGTCAAGAAAAAAATTGAACCATAAACAATCGCCTCGTCATCTGAGCAGTTTATGTTTCTTTCAAAAATTTCCTCTCAAGGAAATCAATCATGAAGATCATTTGACAAATCAGGGCTTTATTACTGTTCACAAGGCTGAACAACCAGTAATTTCCCAAGCAAAGTCTCCAGAATCATTTTATCACTTGGCTGATAATTGATCATGTCTTCAAAACCACTATCACAAGGCTGGTAGTCGGTAACCTTTTGTTCTGGTTATATTATTAAACATGTCTATCACCATGTTGATAGTCGGTAATATTAACCGAACCTTTGAAACTCTTTTTACCTTGTCAAGTCTATCACCATGCTGGTAGTCGGTAATCTAGTTTCATACCTCTCACCTTCGCATTATTAAACAAGTCTATCCCTGTGCTGATAGTCGGTAATGTCGATAGGTAAGCTTTTCTTACAAAGCTATCATTCCCCGGTGAAGCATACACTTGCTTTCCCGAAAAGACAAAACGGATTCTCTTCCTAAAACGGATTGAGACATCCTTCCCAATCTCTTTTCCCCAGTGGAGTCAGTTTTTGATATCCCCTCGGTAAAGACATCCTTGCATCATTCGCAATTTTGGTATCTTAGGTCCAAAATTCGCGTCTTCTGATATTTAAGTCTCTTCCACCCTATCAAAACGAAGATTTTTAATCTTCATGTCTCAGGTTGAAGAAACTTAAATAGGGGCATCTGTCATACCCCAATTTTTGACCTAAGATACCACCTCATATCATTGCATATGCATCATTTGCATCTCTAACAAATTGCATAGTTTGTGTTTGCTACTTGTGACTCAGCAGGGATTTAATCAAGAAATCACTCATCAGTACAAGCAACAATCAACTAGGGTTTTGTTCTCCCTTCATCTCAAATGAATCATCTTCATCAATAATCAACATTTGGTCCTCAGAGATTCATTTCAACAAGCTCAAAGGCTTTGAATCAACCAGATTAGGGTTTTGACTGAAGATAGCATACTCTTAACTTTTGCTCAGAATTTGACCTAATGGCTTGGGACATGACCTCAAGACCCCAAGTGCATCATTTTGACCTAATCCATTGGCTTAGAACATCTCCTACACAAGGATTGATCAACAGTGAAATTTCAAATCATCAGATTAGGGTTTTGAACTATCAGGGACTAAAATCAGGGATCACATTTGGGAAACCCTAAAAATCCCCAGGAAGTCAATCAAAGGTTTCAATCACCCTCAAATAATCCCTATGACAATATACAATGGAAATTGCATCTCAATTCAAGATCCACAGACGTCAATTTCATCAGGTCGACAATTAGGGTTTTTGACCTAATTCACTGAACAACTGACTTTTTAATCAGGACATGGTGCCACAACTCAAACCATGGCTCAATATCCTCTAATGCTTCAATATGATTCATTCATACCATTCATTTGGTGAGGGTAGCCTGTTTCATTTGAAATCTCCAGAAACGCGATTCGACTGAAAAAGTCAACTGTACAAGAACACCATTGACTTTTGAGGAATTTTGGTCAACCATGACTTTTGAAGTTTTGAATCATCAATATATGATATATGAAGTCATTTGATCAAGAAAAATCAAGAAAATCAATCAAAAATCAAAAAGTCAAAAGTTTGACTTTTCATACTTAGAAAAATTTCTAAGTGTTTTTCATGGTTTTTTCCAAACTTTGGAGGGGAATAACTCAAAATTTCACCTACAAACTGAAAAAAACTTCCAACATGAAAGTTGTAGATTTTGATCCAATAAACAACTTTGACACATATAATTTTTTTCCATAAGATCAACCATTTAAGAGATATGGAGCTTCAAAGTTGGTATCTTATGAAAATTGCACTTAAAACTTCATTTTCTTCAAAGTTCATGGAACTTTTTCACCCATTTCCTTAAGAGACTTGAGGAAACTTTCAACTAGGATTTTGAAGTGTGTAACATGAGCTTTCCAAAATGTCAAAGAGCATGAAAAAATATGGAGTGTAGCCATGGTTTTGAATTTTGACATTAGTGAACTTTTCACTTGAAATTTCAAGTCATTTTGCCAAAGTTATGAACCATTTTGCCAAATGATCCAAGTAATGATGCATAGATGCAATAATTGGAGATATTTTTCTGATTTGAGATCAGAATGGAAGAGGATAAGAAGCTAGAGTTTTAACCATGGTTTAGTCACTTTTAACCATGTGCATTAAATGTAAAGATTCCATTTTATCTTCAAATGCCAAATCACCAATTCTTGATCAACTTGCAAAGCTTTGTATTCAGAAACCTTGGCCTATAAATAGAGGTCCTTACCTCATTCAAATTCACACCAAAACCTCACAAAAGATAGGTTTCTCTCTTCTTTCTTGAATTACAAGTTTCATAAAGTTTCAAAGAGGAGAAAATGCAAGTTCCATCCCTTGCAAGTTCTGACCAAAGTGATGCTTCCCACAAACCATAAACATCACATATGATGTGTTTGAACCATCCATACACCCCAAAAACACCTAAAACTCAAAATCACTACCTCACTTTCCAAATATGCATAACATGAGACTTATCATGCCAAATTTTATTTAAGCTCATTTCTGATCAAGTTAATCATCCAAACACCATCCATGTACCATATATGAACTATCCCAATCATCATCCATGATCTGAAACATCAAAATCATCAAATTCGATCCTCACACCATAGCTCTGCAGATCGGGTGCCACAAACTGATCAAAAGGTTTTCAGTTCATTCCAAGACTTCAAACATGTTCCATAAGGTCCACTGAAGGTGTTCAGATCAAGAAACAACATCTGGAATCCCTCATTTGCAGAATTCGATTTCCAGTTTTGACATTTTTAAGGTAAGCTCTCTTGAACTTCAAACTCTATCATACATGCATCATAAATGAAAAACTGCCATACTATCTTGTTTCTGCACATGCATGGATCATTAACCCTCAATCAATTGCCAATTATCTTGCACAAACACGATTTCAGATTGAATTAGGGAATTAGGGTTCTTCGTGTTCATCAGAAAATTAATGATCTTAGAGTGAAAATAAATGAAATTAAATGATACCATCATGTTCCTTGTGGAAAATCGAGCAAGATAGGCTATTCACTTGATCAAAACAATCCAGTTTTCAGAATTTTCAAATTCAAATTAGGGTTGTGTTCTTGGCGCCATATTTTTGAAACTGAAATTTGGAAATCATCTCAAAATATATTTTAATTCGTTGCAAGTATTAACAGACCACGCGCGTGGTCCAGTTGGCTAAGTTTTTGGATAATAACCTCAAGGTCACGAGTTCAACACTCCTAGGGGCCAAACCATTTTTTTTACACTATTTTTTCTTCATTTTCTTTAACAACTTTAATTAATTATTTAACCAATGAAATTAATTCATTTTTCATTCATTTTTTACACACTTCTTGTTTAACACATATATTTTAAGAATATCAAAAAAAATCATCAAAAAATATTTATTTGATACATTTTTTAATAGTTTTAAAATGACTTGTTTTTAAGTAATTTTAATACTTTTAAATATTATATTTCATTTGATTTTCAAAGTTAATCACTTGTAAATATTTTTTGAAGCAAACCCTAATCATCTAAGTGTTAATTGAGGATAATCTTTTGTTTATCTTGATTAAATTGACTTCTTTCAAAATTCAAATCGTTTTAAAACGAGCAATCGCGTTTCTTTTAAAAAAAAAAACGATAAACCATTTCTTTTTGAAACTACTGATTAAATCTTTTTAATTGATCAATTGATTTTCAAAACGATGTGGGGCCTCTCGAATATTAGAGAGTGTAAGACCCACTCCTTTTTCCTTTTGTACAGTTTTTTTTTAAAACAATAAACTTCTTTCAAAACAAAAACTTTCAAACAGTTTTTCAAACGACGCATCTTTTAACAAATAATTAACCATGTTTCATAAAATATACCACGGGCCTCCACGTAGGTATAAGTCCCAAGCCCCTTTTGTACATACCCATTCCAGTACATGAAATTAGGTATTTCATTGTACGCCTTTTGTACATATCTCAATCAATCTGTTTTTAACTTTGAATAACAAACCAAAAATGAAGGTTTTCTTTAAATCTTCCCAAAAATACCATGGGCCTCCATGTAGGTATAAGTCCCAAGCCCTTTGTAAATACCTGTTTACATAGCTTTGAATAAACTCAAAGGACCTCTCCTCGAGTATAAGTCCCGAGCCCCCGTGTATTCAAATGGATCATGCTTACAGGTATATTTCCTTCATAAACTCCATTATATACACACACTTTGTCATATATGTATAACTGTTCATATTTGTTCATGTACTTGTTCATATTTGTTCGTATTTGTTCATACTTGTGATTGTGTTATATGTGTGCTTGTTCAACTTAGTACAACACTAGGTTCCCCATAGCCTCCTATTGGGCTTCATGCAAAGAATCTCCCTAGTTTAGGTTAGGACATAGAGTATGGTTTCCCGGTGAAATCGCTCTAAGAGCTCAAACCAACTATACCACGCCTCCCCTTGGGCTTTGTACAAACGAGTGACCCTCCCATAGCCTCCTCTTGGGCTTACAATGCAAGGACCCTCGATAGTCCCTCCCATAGCCTCCTCTTGGGCTTACAACGCAAGGACCCTCGGACAGCCTCCTCTTGGGCTTCGTACAAGGACCCACGGGCTTCTTATAAGCATCCCCAATATCCAAAACAAATACCCTAGGAGATTAGACATTTTTCATCTCTATGATAGGAGTATCTCATCTATATCATCACAAACAATCAAACAATCAATCAATCAATCAAACAAACTTTTTTGCCACAAGGCTGGCTAATCAATCAAACTGTTTTACCACCGTACTGGATGATTAATCAAAGTTTTTGTCACAAGGCTGACTTCATTGAAACTTTTGCCACAAGGATGGCTGATTAATCAAAGTTTTTGTCACAAGGCTGACTTCATTGAAACTTTTGCCACAAGGCTGGTTAAACAACAAAAACATCTTTATCATTCTAAGCACCCTAAGTGGCATGGCCCCGGGCTTATAATGAAAAGATTTTCAAACAAAAATCAAACAGATGTATGTGATGATATAGATTAGATACATCGAACATTTAGATGACATTTGTCTCTTTTCCTTTGCTTCCACTAGCATAAGTGGGAACTACGATTGCTCTGACTTTCTCAACATCCCTTTGAGAATACGTAGGCACAAGGTCGATCCTTGGCGAGCAAAACAAAACAAAAAAACCATTCAAACCTTAGCACCCGTAGACCCCGAGCTACAGATGCTCTGATTCCCTCTAAGGGATATGTATGCAGAGGATCGCGATGATCTTTGCGAGCATAATCAAACAAACACCTTAGGTCCCACCTATCTCACAAGAACCTTTCAATAACATGGAATGAAAAACAAAACAAAGAAACCTATAGAGTACTATAGATACGTTGGGTGCTAATACCTTCCCTTCGTATAACCAACCCTCTTACCCAAAGATCTCTCCCCCCACTTTTAGGTTATTGCAGCTTTTTTCCTTTTCCTCTTTTGGAAACAATAAAAAGTTTGGTCCGTACAAAAGAAAAATCATTTTTTTGAGCACTCGAGCCCAAAGAAGGCATCAGGTGTCTCATTTAGAAAAGACAACGATTTTTCGCCCGCGACACTTGTGTATCCCTTGTCAATAACTCTTAATCCAGTAGTTAGCGTTTGAAATCTTGAGAACATCTTCTCAATGTTTTCATCATCCTCCATCTTGAAGGCTTCATATTTCTGGATCATGGCAAGAGCTTTAGTCTCCTTGACTTGGGCATTTCCCTCATGAGTCATTTTCAATGATTCATATATGTCATAGGCAGTTTCCCTGTTAGATATCTTCTCATATTCAGCATAAGAGATAGCATTCAGCAAAACAGTCCTACACTTGTGATGATTTTTGAATTGCTTCTTTTGATCATCATTCATCTCTTGTCTTGAGAGCTTTACACCACTAGCTTTCACTGGATGTTTATAACCATCCACCAGAAGATCCCATAAGTCACCATCTAGACCAAGAAAGTAACTTTCAAGTTTATCTTTCCAATATTCAAAGTTTTCACCATCGAATACTGGTGGTCTAGTATAACCATTGTTACCATTTCCATTATGTTGCTCAGCAGAGCCAGATGTAGATGTATGTGTTGGATCTTCACCAGCCATCTTGACTCAAGCGTTTTTCTCTTCCTGAATCTTTTCTAAACACGGTTAAGTGCTTGCACCTTAGAACCGACGCTCTGATGCCAATTGAAGGATAGAAAAACACTTAGAAAGGGGGGGGGGGGTTGAATAAGTTTAACTTTAAAACTCTTAAGATAAAAACAATTTGCACAATGATTTTTATCCTGGTTCGTTGTTAACTAAACTACTCCAGTCCACCCCCTTGGAGTGATTTACCTCACCTGAGGATTTAATCCACTAATCACACAAGATTACAATTGTTTTCCACTTATATAACCTCTAAGTCTTCTAGAGTATTTTGATCACAACCTGATCACTCTAGGAACACAATGCTTAGATACCCTCTAAGACTTTCTAGAGAATCCGATCACAACTTGATCTCCTCTAGTTCTTACAAATGAATGTAAACAAATTCTTATAAGAGTTACAATGCTTCTTAATAAGCTATTATCACAACTGTGATTTTTCTCTTAAGTTTAAACTTAATCTCACTAAGATATTACAACAGTAATGAAGTGAGGTTGAAGATGAAGTTTGAGAGCTTTTAGAATTTGACAACGTTTCTGTATGTTTGCACAAAGTGTTATTTTTAACTTCTCATCAGAACTTCTATTTATATGCGTTTGAGAAGATGACCGTTGGGAGCATTTAATGCGTTGCGTGATCCGTACAGCATTGTATTTAATGTTTCACTCTTTTGTCAACTACCTCGAGCCTTGCTTTTCCTGCTTTAACTGACGTTGCCTTTAATAGCTTCTAACGTTCCTTTTGTCAGTCAGCGTAGCCTGCCATCTTGTACTTGCTTCTGATATGATGTTTGTGTAAACAACGTTTGAATATCATCAGATTCAAACAGCTTGGTGCAGAGCATCTTCTTGTCTTCTGACCTTGAAGTGCTTGAGGGTGATACCATGAGAACTTCAGTGCTTCTGCTTCTGATATCAAGTTCTTCTGATGCTTCAATAGACCATGTTCTGATTCTGCTTGACCATCTTCTGATGTCTTGCGAGAGCATGTTCTGATGTTGCATACTTGAACCTTCTGAGTCAGTGCTTCTTGCGCTGATTTTGTGCATACTCTTTATATATTTCCTGAAATGGAAATTGCATAGAATTAGAGTACCACATTATCTCAAGCAAAATTCATATACATTGTTATCATCAAAACTAAGAATATTGATCAGAACAAATCTTGTTCTAACAGAGTCCAAGCCCATATTTAACCCTAATTGACTCTCCTATTTATTCTTAAGAGATTCATACGGAGAGGGGACGAAATTGGAGAGCATGAACCAGGGCTGCAAGAGTGCAAAACTTCCAAAGAAAGTTGAAAAATCGTGTGGCCATTTAAAGAAAGTTCCAGAGCAAGTCTACCTCCTGCTTCTACTTATAAGGTAGTATAAGGTAAGAACACGTCATTAAACAAGTCCCATGACGCTCTGAACACAGGTTTTACGTTCTTCACATTCATCCATGCATAAATTTCGTTTTTTGATCATTAACATGTTTTGATAAGAACTAACTATACTAACGTGTTTCTGAGAGTATTTAAGATAGGTCTAAACCTTTGAACCACAACTTTGAGCCCTAAAATGATATCTACCATGGCTAGGTCACAACCACGGCCAAGAGTTGCATCCCAGAATATAGACGGTTTCAAGCCAAACAAACGTGACCATTGAACTCGTAGTGACTTAAATACATGATCTGGGTCGTTTTTAGGTTGTGGTTGATTGTGTTTTGCATGTTTTGGAATCCCAAGCTATTAGCTACGAAAATAGATGCAAAAATCCGTAGCAAAAACGTGGTTGATTCGTAGCAAATTTTGCAGGCCCAAGGAAGAAGACAACGTTGATTGTTGGCCACCACGTGACGCTTTCCCATTCGCCCGTCAACAATGTGTTCCCTCTCTCCTTCTCCGATTTGTTGGTCAACAAGCGAGCGGGCCAACCTGGAAGTTCTTTTTAACTTGGACCATTCACGCACCGGTTTAATATTTGTTTATTTCCAGTTGTTTCAATATCAGCAATCGTGCGCAGCTCAGATTGCCATACGTACACGCTGGAGACAATCAAGACCATAGTTCGAGTGGTGGAAACCATATTTTTTGGTTCAATTTCTTACTTTCCATTGCTTCTTCTTTGTTTTTTTTAATTAATTTCTAACTAACTCTTAATTAGCTATTTATTAAAATTGAGAATTAGGATTAGACAATTAGTTTAATTTTCTTTCACACTTATTTAATCAATTCAATTTCTTAACTTATTTTTAATTATAAAAGTCACAAAAATACAAAAAAAGTAGATTATTTAATTAAATTTCTCACATAATTTTAATTAAACCTCAATTAGGATTAGGTTTTTTTAGTTTAATTAATTTAATTAGGTTCAGTAAACCATAAAACCCTTTTAGGTAGGTGTTACCCATTAACCTGGGCATAAGTTTTTTATCCATTAGTGTCATACCCTAATTTTTGACCCCCCTGAGATGACATATCTTCAGGATTTTCATCAGGTCAAAACAAGTACCCAGAGCAGTCATTTCTTTATCTGGCATTCAATCAAGGATGTTCAAAGACAAGAAAACTCAGGCAAAGGATCAATCAATAGAAGGATTAGTCTCTAACACAATCATAGGACTCAAAAGCTTCATTTTTATATTCACCTACGATTGATTAGACACCCAGTCATCTGAGTACAGGTTTACTCAGGTTACCAGACTAGGGTTTTTGAGCCTATCAAGGACTAAAATCAGGGATCACCTTTGGGAAACCCTAAAAAGCCCCAGGGGATCATTCAAAGACATCAATCATCTTCAAATAGCTCATATGACAAGATCCACTAGACATCACACCTCAATTCAAAGCCTACAGTCATCATTTTCATCTGGTCGACAATCAGGGTTTTTCACCTAATTCACCAGGATAGTTGACTTTTAATCAGGGCATGGATCCAAAACTCAAGACATGATTCAAGAACCTCTACTACCTCAATATAACCCATTTACATCACTCATTTGAGGAGAAGATCTTAATTCCACACAAAAGTCCAAAATCTCACTTTATTTGGAAAAAGTCAACTGTATGGGATCACCTTTGACTTTTAAGATTTTTGGTCAAACCATGACTTTCAAAGATCAATATCATCAATATATGGATATTAAAGTCATTTGACCAAAGAAATTCAAAAAGAATCATCAAGGAGCAAAAAGTCGGGTATTAGGGTTTTTGAGGGCATTGTGGGAACTCAAAATTTCACCTACACAACTCAAAAAACTTCCAACATGAAAGTTGTAGATCTTGCAAAATAAAACAACATCTTACACATGAACTTTTTTCAAAAGAGCAACCATTTAAGAGTTTTGGAATTTTGAAGCTTTAGGTTATATAAACTTAGAAATTTTTCCAAGTGTTTTTAACCTAGTTTTCATCCAACTTTGGGCTCATTTTTCACAATTTTCCCAAATGATTCTGAAGAAACCATAAACTAATGATTTTAAGTAGATGTTTAGGGCTTTCCAAATTGTGCTCAACCTTCCCCAAATTCATTTTGAGCTAAGAGTTATGCTTGTTCAAAGTTGGCACCATGAAGTAAAATTATAGGTCATGCATCATTTTCGAACTTTGCAATTTTGTGCACATGACCTCACTTATGGATGCTACACGACCCATAACACATCTGAAAACATGCCATGCATTCATTTCCACCATGACATGAGAATTGAGGAAGATTCCCAAAACAAGAACATGTGATTATGTAATGATTACATTTGGGAATTTATGGCAAATTGATGAATCACCCAAGGAATCTTCTCACCAACCAATTAGAGCTCACTCTGCATCAGAAATGTTCCCTAAGATCAGATAGGGTCAATGGATGGGGGGCTGGCTCGAAATTGCAATGATCACTCTTGGATATTCCTTGAAATTTCTTCATGGCTAAGAAACCAAACTCACTTCACTAAGCAAGCT
The DNA here is from genome assembly GCF_029867415.1 of Vicia villosa. Lineage (NCBI taxonomy): Eukaryota > Viridiplantae > Streptophyta > Magnoliopsida > Fabales > Fabaceae > Vicia > Vicia villosa. The sequence goes on from NC_081182.1 coordinate 142,447,923, forward strand.
CACTATACACAATTGCTCTGAATCAATTGCCTATAAATAGAGGGCTCTTTCTCATTCAGAAAACACACCAAAGCAACCATATTCCTTGCTTTCTCTTTCTCTTCTCATGCTTATGGTTTTTCAAAGTTCTTTGGCAAGAAGAATCGTTTTCTTCAAACCAGAGCTTATCTTTGGAAAGTAAGCATTCTAACATCTCAAAGGGGTTCATTTGAGGTGATCCAAGCACCTGGATCACTTCTGTAAGTGGAGGAACGCCATTGTTGCTCTCACTTTGGAGCTGTTGCAGTTGGAGGTCCATAGAGCAATTCAGAAGGTTTCCAACAAAGCCAAGCATCCAGACGTGTTCCCCAGGTCATAGTGAAGCTGTTCAGATGGCTGCAGCTCATCTGTAACTCAAGATTCATCACTATCCATGTCCACTTGAAGCTCAAATCGAGGGAGGTCCATAGAGCAATTCAGGAGAATTGAAGTTACAATAAGCATTCAGTTAGCATCACTGAGTCCCAAGGAAGCTTTTGGGATCATTCATACAAGCCCAGGTGCTCTCTATCATCCTCACGACCTCCATTTTCAGAGGTAAGTTTCTGAACTCCATCTCTTTAATTTAAGTAATCTTTGTGATAAAGCTCGATTCTATCTTGTTCAGCATCATCCGAGGACTGAAAACCCTCTATCATCATTCATTTATTCATCTTGTTTGTCATTTAATTTCAAATTTAGGGTTCATGTGTTCTTAGAGTTCTCTGAGAAATTAGGTAGCTATAGTTAATATAAATAAATGTTAGTTACATATCTGGATTCGTGAGGAAATTTAGAACAAGATTGATGTTTACATCATGCCATTTAGTTGAGAAACCAGAGAGTTAGGAATTTGAAAATCTTTGAGCTCGAGGAAGAAGACGACTATGGCCATGGCGCGCAAAATTCAAATCTCTGGGCAAAGTTTATTTTATTTTTAATGATAGGCGTTTTCTAAACGAATGAATAACTTGCCCTAGTGGCCTCACATGCGCTCTTAGTCTCCTCATGCCTCAAGTCTGGGGTTCGAATCCCCCTCGCCCCAGACTTTTTGTTTCTTTTATTTTTCCATGATTTACCACTTGTTTGAAAATATAATGAACTGGATGTGTATCATAAACACCAAGCGCGCGTTGGCCCAGTGGTGTTATTTTGAGCTGGTGACTTAGAGGGCGTGTGTTCAAACCTTGGAGGAGACAAACCCAATTTTTTACCACTATTTTTCTTTGTTTTATTCACAAACTTCACACAATTATTTAACCTATCAAAAATATCCATTTTCACCTCATTTTTCACACACTTGTTATTTAATATATCTATTTTGTGAATAATCAAAAAAATCATAAAAATATTATTTATTTCATATATTTTTATTAGGTTTAAAATAGTATGTTTTAAGTGTTTTCTTAAATGCTTTGAAAGTATATATATTCATTTTGTTTTAACCTAATTATTTTGTGAATAACTTTATGGTAAAACCCTAAATTATTTAGGTCTTAATTAGGTATAGATTTCATCTTTGTCTGAATTAAGTTGACTTTTGTCAATATTCAAAACTGTTTTCAGTCTCCGATTAAACAGATGATTAAGGTTTTCAAACAACAAAACCTTATATCATTTCAGATCATTTTTAACTGTTTTCATAAACAGTAAATCTTTTTTTATATGGGCCTCTAATAGAGTGTAAGACCCAACACCTTCTTTCTTTTCATAGTTTGTTTTCAAAAACTATATTTTCAAAATCTCCTTTCTGTTTTCAAAAACATTCTTCTGGTATTTGAAGGGCATTATTCCCGGTGAAACTCTTCAGATACCTATGTGACCTTTGTCCATCTTCACTTCTTCTGTTTTCAAAACCTTTAACTGTTTATAATAAATATTCAACTGTTATCAAAACAAAAAAAATTACTGGTAAGGCTTTGTACATACTTCTTCAAAGGCCTCCACTCCATCCAGGTTAGGCTTTACAAGCTTTCAATTTACAGTCTTTATTTAAATTACTGTCAAATATAAACTGTGCATATATTTGTTTAGAACTATGTTTGAGTGTAAACCCTAGGACAGTTAAACTATATATATATTATAGGAATATGACCTAGGATTGATAATGTCTTCCCGGTGAAGGCTCTTTCCTAATTAGAGATCTGTAGTTCAAACCCCCAAGATGAATTATTCCCGATGAAACATCTTGGCAAAAACCTTAAAACCCAAAATAGGACACATCCACCCAAAGAGGAATTATTCCCGGTGAAACCTCTTACCCATTTGCTTAGAGCCAAAATAAGTTCAAAATTACATAGCTTTCTCTTGTGCTATAACAAGGACCCTCGATGACCCTCGATTAGCCTCCTCTTGGGCTTTGTACAAGGACCCAATGGCTTCTTAAAAGCATTTCCAGCTTCCTCTTGATCTTGTATACAAGGACCCACCAGGTTTCTTATAAACACATGAACAGGTCTTTAGTCACCTTTTAACCTACCCTGGTGAGTTTCTTCCAATTTAAACCAGACTTTAAACAAGCTAAGTTTGTCTCAATTTTACATTGAGTACACCTTTTGGAATGAGAGGCATGGACAGTCTCTGTCACCCTTATCTTCATCAATTTTCCTTAGCAGAGTCTAGGATCCATGTTTGCTTATCCTCAACAAGAGTCAGCCTTCATCTTGGGCTTTAAACAAGAAGTCTCCACTAGATAATCTTTCTGCCAATCATTTTAACAAAAACCCCTGGAAAGGGTTAGCCTCCAAAATCACTTCTTCAAAAACCAAAGATTCATTTCTCTTAGGAGATAATTTCCCCAAAAGAGTCAAAACCCCTGGAAAGGGTCAACCTCCAAAAACATGACAAAAATCAGTCTTTTAACAGACAATTTCTCCAGCTGAGTCAAAACCCCTGGAAAAGGTTAGCTTCCAAAATCACTCCTTCAAATTCAAAGACTCATTCCTTTAAAAGATAAATTCCCTAAAAAAGAGTTAGCCTCAATTCTGGGCTTTGTACAGCAGACCAAAAAACTCCTTAGTTTAAATTTTCTCCAGTAGAGTTATCATTTCAATAAGTCAATAAATCAATCAAAAAGCCTCAAGCTTGGGCCTCATACAAGCCAGCTAAAGTCAAATATTTTATACAGTAGATAGACATAGCTTATCTCTATAGAGATATATTTTTACTACTCTACCACATTCAAACAAAAATTACATTTTATTTCAATTTCAATCAAGTCTCCCATTTAGGATTTTGAAAGGCATGAGCTGGCAGTAAAACCCAGACATGTGGTAACTTTCCCTAATTTGGATGAGCATCTTTCTTTCATTTAAGAGGCATTTGACTGGTATACTTGCACATATACAAGTAAGGTCCCCCTCTTGAATGAAATGAATTCAGTTATTCTGTCACTCTTTTAATGTTTGTGGTGGAATAGTAGAAATACCTCTCTGTAAAGATAAATTCATGTCTCTTTACTGTAAACAGAGATTTAATTCAAGCTTCAACCTTGAGCTTCAAGCAAGGCACCCAAAAATAATTAATAATTAATTAGTTCCCCAAACTACATTAAGCTCTGACTTCCACTAAGGATATGTAGGCATGAGGTTCACAAGGAATCTCAGCGAGCTAATAAAATACCAAAAATAGTCAGTCTGTCTGTCTGTCTTTCTTTTATTCAATTCAATTCCTTCTCCTAATACAAAGGAGAAACTTTCCCAATAATCATTAGCAGCACAAACACATTTAGACACAGAGAAGGTTCCTGTAGAGTACTACAGATATGTAGGGTGTTTAAACACTTCCCTATGTATAACCAACCTCCCGGACTCCAGAATTTCTAGTCTAGGTGAAATCCCCACACTTAGCAAACTCTTAGGGTTTAGTTGAGATCTTTTTTTCCCTTTCCTACTCGTAGGACAATAAGAAAGTTCGTGTGATATCGTAGAAAGAACTGAAATAAAATTCCTCCCACCACGGGCGCATTCTCCTTCCAAATTTCGCGTGAAGGGTCTAGCGTGCCGTCCTCCCAAGTGAAACGGGGAGGTAAAAAAAACGACAACCACAGAAAAATGGCGACTCTGCTGGGGATATAAGTGTTAAAAACCTTGGTTTTTCATCCAAACCAATGGTTGACCTGTTGCTGGTCCAGCCCCAATGAGGAATTAGGGATGCCAAATTCCCCCTCAAACAAGAGAGGTCCTGCCTAACCTCTGTGTCATTTCATGTGTTTGTTGCATATATACTTGTTTATTTTGTTTATTCTGTATCGGGAAAGGGCTTGATTCCCCCTTGTGGTGAGAAATCCTATACCCGGATTTGAGTGCAACATAAGATAGGATGGAGGATGTCTTCTCGGTGAAGGCCCTCTAATCTTGGTTTCCAAGTCTACTCTTTGGATTTGCCTGGCTGGTTGTGATTAACTGCGCCACTGCATTCCGAGACTAATTTGTACCAGGAGGACCTAGAAACACATTAACCCAACATAAAGCCTATTTTTAGGATGTAGAGCGGTGATTACGGAAGTAATTGTCACGCAGATACTACACTCAGAGAAAACTCTCTTATAGATACCAATCAACGTATCTTTAAGGTTGAGCAAAAACTCTGAGACCCCTAGAACCCGTTCTACAGGTACAAAAATCCTTATCCTTAGTTTACCTTGGGGCGAGGTTTGCGTTTTGACTTCCTGACCACTATACCCTTCAACTCCATGTTTGTTTAAAACTCTTGTGTGTGCATTCATGCATTCATGCATCATTCATTAATAACAACAACAAAAAAAAGAAGAGTCTTTTTTGAGTCGTTTTTCAAGGAAACTAAATAACGAACGTTTTGAACTTCAGAGAAAGAGAGAAACGGAGAAAGGACTTAAGGACCTATACCATGGATTACGGAAGAAAGAGAGCTAGGAAATATACCTTCAAGATTCCCCAGGTCGAGGAACTGGGAAAGCTCGGAAAACTGGTGGTCAACCCCCAGGCTTTCAAGGAGAAGTATGGAAAACTTCTGCCTTTGCTCAATACCAACATTGTGGATGGGATCCTTCCCACCTTGGTACAGTTTTACGATCCAACGTATCACTGCTTCACCTTTCCAGATTATCAGCTCATGCCTACGTTGGAGGAGTACTCTCGTCTGATTGGAATACCCGTGTACGCGCAAGATCCGTACTCCGGTTTGGAAAAGAATCCTGACGACATTATCATTGCTGCAACTACTCCTTTGAACGTAGTCGACATCAGAACTCATATGGTGAGTAGAGGAGGAATTCAAGGATTGCCTTCCAAATTCCTGTTTGATCACGCTCGGTACTTCGTCAGCATCCAAGATATGAGCGCTTTTGAGGAAATCTTGGCTTTGCTAATCTACGGATTGTTTTTGTTCCCTAACATTAACGATTTCGTCGACATCAACGCAATTAAGATCTTCTTAATTGGAAATCCAGTTCCAACCTTGCTTGCGGATGCTTATCACTCCGTGCATTCAAGAAACCTACAGCGAGGAGGATTAATCACATGCTGTGTACCGTTGTTATACGAATGGTTCGTTTCGCACCTGCCGAAGTCTAGCACTTTCTGGAATATGAGGGATGGCCTTTACTGGTCACAGAAAATCATGTCCCTCACTCATACGGACATTGAGTGGTGTAGTCCTAACAACGACGAAACCAAGATCATCTTCAGTTGCGGAAGTTTTCCCAACATACCCCTTATTGGAACTAAGGGAGGAATCAGTCACAATCCAGCTTTAGCCCGTCGTCAATACGGCTATCCCATGAAAAATATACCAAGTAACATCCAATTGGAGGGTCTGTTCTTCAAGAACATCGACGATCATGGCAACATGCTGAAGAAGGAAATTGTCCAAGCCTGGCGTCTTGTTCACAACAAAGGGAGAAGATTGTTAGGAAAACATCTTTGCATCTCCCTAGATCCTTACCTTCAATGGGTACGCGTCAGAGCATTCAAGCTCAGGATGCCATATCAACATCAAGAACCCATTCCCCTAAGGGAACCAATTTACCTTTTCTCCACCGATGTTGAAAAATTACAAGCGGCATTAAACAAGGTATGCCAAGAAAGGAATGCTTGGAGGAACAAGTATCGAATCTTCAACATGGAAAACGTTGAGATTCATAACATCCTAAGAAGGAAGGATGAGTTACTTGAAGTGCTCGATCGACAAGTGTCACAAACGTCACTTTCTCATTATATCCCTCCTGCTTCCTGGATCATCGATCAGCTCACGTCAGAGAACGCTCAGCTCAAGAAACAGAAGAAGATGTTAGAACGTGAAGTCGGCTCTTCGTCAAAGTTTTAGAGTCCTTTCTCTCAGTTTCTCTGTATTTCTTTTTCAAAGTGTGTAAAAAACGGCATTTTCGCTTAATTAATAAAAGTTTGATGTTTCATAACGTAATTATGGTGTTTCCTTGAAAAATATTAACTTAATTGCATATCATGCATCGCTTTAGTCGTACGCACTGACACGAGAATTGTCGCGGATCTAATAGTCACTTTCCTTTCTCCAGAAAGAGAGGAGGAGAAGGAGGTGAACCAAGACTTTCAAGCTGTCTCATCCATACAACACTCGTTCAAGTCGCAAGAAAAGAATGGAAGACTTTGAGCAAGAGAATGGAGAACTCAGAGAAGAGATTAATACTCTCAAAGGTACTGTTGAAAGGCTCAATAGCATGGTAGAAGCCCTGGTAGTTGCACAGAATCGACCAATGCCAGAAGAACCACAAAGGACTGTGATTTCCGAGATTGTTTCTATTCCTATTCCTCAGTATGCCATGCCACCCAACCAACCTTGGGGCATGCCGTATAACTTTATTCCAGAAGGGTACATACCCCTAGTTTCTGAAGTTCCAAGAGCTACAATGGAGATGCAACCACCGGAGGGTTACAAACCTCTGGAAATTGAAGTTCCAAGAGCAACGGCAATGGGTTTCGCACAACAGAATGCTGAGATTCCAAGATCTGCTGTCATGGCTTCTCCACGACCTATTATGCATACTTTTCCTCCACAGGGCGGACAAGTATATCATCACGCTCCAAGTGAGGATGCTGGCGTGTATGAAAGATTGGACGAGTTCCAGGAACAGTTTCTGCAAATGCAGAAGGAACTCAAGACTCTTCGGGGACAAGATCTATTTGGAAAGAATACTGCAGACCTCTGTCTGGTTCCAAATGTTAAGATTCCTCACAAATTCAAAGTACCATATTTCGAGAAGTACAAAGGGAATTCATGCCCACAAAGTCACCTCGTAATGTACGCTCGAAGAATGTCAACTCAGACTGATAATCAACAATTACTCATTCATTATTTTCAAGACAGCCTGACCGGTGCTGCACTCAAATGGTACATGAACTTGGATAGTTCAGAGATTCGTACTTTTCGAGACCTCGGAGAGGCCTTCGTCAAATAGTATAAGTACAATCTGGATATGGCTCCCGACAGAGATCAACTCCGGGCCATGACTCAAAAGGATAGAGAAAGCATCAAGGAATACGCTCAGAGATGGCGTGAAGTTGCTGCTCAAATTTGTCCACCACTTGAAGAGAAAGAAATGACAAAAATCTATCTCAAAATTTTGAGTCCACTTTACTACGGACGAATAGTTGCAAGTGCACCAAGTGACTTTACCGAGATGGTAAACATGGGTGTACGTTTAGAAGAAGCAGTTCGGGAAGGACGCTTGAACAAAGAACCAGAATCTTCTATTGGTCCAAGGAAGTATGGAAGTTCTTTCCAGAAGAAAAAGGATCAAGATGTCAGCAATGTCTTGCACAAAATCAAGAAGAAATTCCAACCTCAAGTTGCAGCAATAACTCTGGTTGTTAACTCAGCGCCAGCTTATCAACCTCAGGTCCCGCAACAACAAATTCATCAAAGTCGCAGCAACCTCAGCAACAGGTTCGACCTCCAAATTACAACAATCGGGCTCCAAGGTATCCTGCCTTTGACCCAGTACCAATGCCGTATGCGGAATTGTTTCCAACATTACTGGCAAAAGGACTCATTCAGACAAGAAGTCCTCCAAATCCTACAAACAGTTCCTCACCATGGTATAAGGCTGACCAATCTTGTCCCTATCATCAGGGGGCACCAGGTCACAATATTGAGAACTGTTTCCCTTTCATGATTGACGTCCAACGATTAGTGAAGAGCGGAATGCTATCCTTCAAAGATACTAATCCAAACGTCCAAGCAAATCCTTTGCCGCAGCATAAAGAAGCTTCAGTAAATCTGATAGATCAACACCCTAACGTCATTCAAATCTACGACATTCGTCAGATAGGGGAAAATCTTGTCAAGATGCACGCTAAACAAGCTGGGTACAGCCATGT